>NW_024081071.1:465581-686572 GCF_003009895.1 Hyaena hyaena
CCTCCTCCCCCTCCTCCTCCTCCTCCTTCCTTCTCCTCCTTCCTTCTCCTCCTTCTCCTTTTTTTTTAACACAAGAGTCTTTTGGTAACCAAGACTGCAGAAATCAGGGAACAGTCTGCTTAGTTTGGAGGGCACTGTAAAGTTAGATGTATATGTTAACTGAGTAACCAACTGAAAACTGAATAATTAGGTCAAAACTCCAAATCCTCTTCTCCTGAGGCTGTGATCTGGTTATTTCTATACATTTGCGGTTTTTATGGAATTTTAAAGTTTTCCTCAAAACTGGCAACCCAGATGGAAAGGGCGGCCTCAGTGCTCGCTGAACTGTGTGCTGTGGTGGAGGTAATGCAAGTGACTTGTGCTTGTTCAAGCCTTAGTCCATTTTCCATGAATAATTTGTCCTGCTGTATATCTGATGTTACTTCAAAGCAACGTGAAAAGATTAAATTAAAGAGAGCAGCTCTATATGAGCAGCTTTATTTTAATACACCATATGAAAACAACCGGAACTAATCAATGCCGACATAACCAACCACAGACATCTGTGAGCAAATTAAGACTAATTGGGCCCAAGTACAGAATGCAAGAATATCTATATAGACTATGGGGGGGAACCCCCTGTTCTGCAAAGGTTATAAAACCATGTCCAAAAGTCAGTCATAATGAGAGAAATGTCCTGGCCGTGTGTAGACTAAAGCCCATGAGTTACACAAAGATAAACTTGTTTAGTCTAGAATCTATGTTGTATTCATGTTCCTTTTTCTTTTTTTTTTTTTCTTTAACGGCCCAGCTGACAACGATTTAGAGTTTTATTGCCATCTTCTCAGAGGCAGCTTGAACCCAAAGGAATTTCCAACTTATGAATACATAAAATTTGTAGGAAATTTTCGCTCTTACAACAATGGTAAGCTTTAATTGTCATATAATTGCAGCAGTGTCTTTTATCATGCAAACGTGCACACGGGGGCATAAGAATCCCTGAGGGAGGAGGAGTGAGAATATGTGCTTTTCATATTTGCATTTGGATTTTCATGTTCCCAAGATGTGTTTTGTGCTCATAAATGCTGTCTCCCATTTGAGAAGAACGCACTCCCACACTTGTTTATGCCAGTGCATGAAGTCCCACTGAAATGCACTTTATTCATGTATTTATTTTCAGGCTGATCGAGTAGTTCTGTACTGTGGGAAACAGCTTCCAGTTAATAAAGAGCAGGCTCAGCCTACACACAGCCAAACAGGGCTTCATTGTGACGTGAAGATCCATAACCTTGGTTTCTGCATCTTCAGTCTCCTTTTTCCAGAACTGCTGTGAGCATGTTCTTATGGGTCTGGCACATAGGTCTTCTGCTCACTCTGACCCTAATGCATGGAAAGTGGCCATTTTACGAGGAGCCAGCAAAATCCACATTTGGATGCATTATCAAGCAGATTAGCCAAGTATAAAAATCATACTCTCTGAAAGTACCCAGATGACTAATGGTCCAAGCTCCAGCTGTACCTCTAAAGTAGACTGACACCCTCAGTTTCACTTTTGACCCTAGGAAAATGGGAATGTAGGCCCGATGGCAGAACTTTTGAAGTACAGTCTGCAGCCCACAGCCCCACTGTGGAGCCTAGCACAGAAAAGCCTACATTTTATTTGCTTCGCTCCTCAAACATCAACACAAAACAAATCACTTTGAATGATCTAGCATTTCATAAAACCTCAAAGATAGCCAAAACAGAAGGAAATGTTGACAGGGATGGGGGGAGGGGCGGGGGAGGAAAGGAGAAAAATACCAAAGGAAAACAGACAGGAAGATGAGGCACAGAAATGATGGATGGACACATGGAGACTCCAGGGAGTTGATGGCAGCCCTGCTTGGGCAGCCTCTGGACCCATGATGGAGTCCATTACCCGCCAAATCAGACCCAGAGTTACCATTAGAATCAGCCAACGTAATGGCCCCAAATCCTAATGCTAAAGCTAGCCAGGATCTTTCCTTCACCCTCAAACGATCCTCTGTTGTTTGCATAAATATACCTACTTTGTCTAAAAGTCTGAACTAGATGCTAAACACTTTGGTCCTGCCAAAGTGATTTTCAAGCCTAATATTTAGGGCTCATGCTCGGATGAGGGACTCCTTGGCTAACTTGGCGCTGTTTGGGAACCTACCCAAACGGGGTTCCTAAATGGTTGGAAGTGAAGGGAGGTCAGCTTTTGCAGTGGTGCCCTAAATCTGGGCCAAAAGGATAAAGCCAAAGCCTGACCATGCCTAACCCGACTCCTCTGAACGGCTTTCCTAACCCTCATGAGATGAATGTTCCATGAACCACACAAATAAGTAAATGGTAGCTGGTTGGGCTGCCTAGTTCAAGAAAGTGACCTACGAGACACCTAGTAGGACACACGGCATGATGCCAGCCCTGGTGAGGCAGCTTGTTAAAACCCAGATTCTAGTTCAGGAGATCTCAGGGTGGGGTTGGAATTGTACAATTGGAAAGAACCTTGGGCTTCTAATGAAAGGGGTCATGGACTTTTTGAAACACCGCACTATTGTGATACTACATGCCATCCCATAGAAACTGTAATGGTACTCCTCACGCCTATGGTGCCCCTTTCAACAGCTTTATCCTTGAATTAATATAAGCAGTGGTTCGCAGTTTGCTTAAAGTGTGTATTATGGCCATGATGCCAGTTGCTGGAGTACCAGAACATCCCATGTGGCTGCGTTCGAGGAAGGGGAAGGCACCCTGGCCCCCAGAGTGCCAAGACTGTGGGAAGTCTGGGATGCTGCGCCCACATGTCCCCATGACAACGGCACACCGCTTAATTAAGGAACAGACCTGTGATTGGCTGCTGAGCAGCAGTCACATCTTTTGTTAATTTACATTTCCACAACTCTCCGTTAAGATGCTGCTGAATATCACTTTGAAGCTTCCTGTCGCTTATCACATTTTAGAGGGTTTCAAGGAAAGAGGCAGGCTCCAGGCTTCATTGTGAATACCTGGGTGGTGGTTGTTGTTGTTTTAACCAGCAAAGCTTTATTTTCACTTCAAGTTGAGACAGTGTTTGTTTGCCTGAAAGAATGTGTGGAAATTATGTGTGAATTTTTTTCCCGGAAACTGTTACTGCTGTAAACACACAGCATTGAAAAGTGGATGATTAAAAACCAAGAGTTCCAGAATGTCTTTCCAGAGCCTGTTGAACAAACCAAAGTTGAGGGGGCTTTCCCGAGGCAAGAGTCTTCAAATGTAATTGTGGGAAACCTGAAATATCATTCTCACTTGGATGAAAAGAGACCACAACAATGTCAGAAGCAAATGAATTTCTAAGATGGAACCCTATGAAATCACCAACATTCAATTATTTTTGACCTATAAAATAGAGTTTAACGTACCGTAAGAAATACTTTAATTTTGATTTTGTAGGTTTACATCTGAATAAACGTTGGACAATAGCTCACCTTAGGAGTGCTTCCTAAGTCCCAGGTCCTGGGCCCAGTCTTTGCACTGATAATCTCATTGAGTCCTCCTGCCAACCTTATTAGTGGTACTGTTGGCATTGTCACATCTTAACGGAGGAGGAAACTAATGCACATAAGAATCAGAGGTGCATTTATGGGAAGTGGGAGACCTACATTCATACCCATTCTAACCCTGAGCTCCTACCCTTAACCCAGCGCTCTGCTATGTTTGCAAAGCAAATCTGTGTTGAAATTAAAGGTGTAGATGCAGCACACAGGTCTGTCCCTGCCACCAGGCATGCTGTTGGTCCATGATGTCCATCCCCGTGCACATCAGATGTCGTGCACCCATGCACCAAGCTGTTTTAAGGATTCCCAAGATTTGTTTGAAATCAAATGGGTTTATGCTCCCAGATCTCTAAAAACAGGCACAAGACACCATAGAGGCCGCATGGGGAAGCACCAGGGTAGGTCAGGAGGCAGAGCGAGTGGGCGATGTGGGCAAGAGCTTCCTAGTGTGGTTTCCGTGGAAAAGATTGACTGGGGCAGCATAAACAGGCTTCGGTTTGGTGAGTCTGAATAATTTTAGTAGGCTCTTGGGTAGAGGGGCTTGTCTCTAGTTCTCAGGGACCCGGGTGATTAGGGCAAGTAAATAGTAGTAGCACAGAGTCTGAGAGACCCATAAAGGAGATGGTTGGGGTGTGGGCCCTAGGTTGGTTGGTTTGCCTATGAAAGGTGCCCTGGAAAGTGAGTCATGCCCTATTTCTAGGAATTGGCCAGCCCTGAAAGGAGCAGTTCCTCTAGGGTCTGCAAGGCCCCAAAATGTCAAAGCACCAAATACAGAAAGTACAAAATGTGGTTTGTACGCAGCCACCTCATGCAATTTCCCTGAGTCCCCAGGCATGGCACACCTTGCAAAGCAATATGTTAAGTAGAGAAGACAAATGATTATGAACATTGGTTTTATTTTAATAGAATCCCTGTGCACACTTCAAAGAACTATGTAGGAAACCCTACCCTGGTCCGTTTTCAGGAAAAGTCCTGTCATTTCTGTAGGGCTGTTGAGTTTATGGAGTATTGCCTGGTGCATTCTCTTTTTATGCCTGTCAGGAAGATACAGGTCTCTCATTTTTTTTGTTTTAATGGGTTTTTTTTGGTTTTTTGTTTTTTTTATTTCTAGGAGAGAGAGAGAGAGACAGTGTGAGCAGGGGAGGGTCAGAGAGAGAGGGAGTCACAGACTGAAACAGGCTCCAGGCTCTGAGCTGGCAGTCAGCACAGAGCCCGACGCGGGGCTCGAACCCACGAACCGCGAGATTGTGACCCAAGCGAAAGTCGGACGCTTAACCGACTCAGCCACCCAGGCACCCCACAAGTCTCTCATTTTTATCAATAATGGAGTGGAAAGGGTGATGACCTTTACTGATCTGTGAACTCATTGCACCCCTTCCTGGGCCTCTGCAGTCCATACCTGGTACATAAGTGAGGCTCAATCAAAGTACGTTGGCTTAGACAGAGGCTCAGAGATCCTAGCCCTGGACGTAGGGGACAGAGGCATGGCTCAGACCCAACTTTTGACTCATAAAGAAATAAGGCTTTTCCAAAACTGAAAGCTAGTAATAGAGCTCTCCTTGACTGACTCCAGACCCCACCCCAGAGATGGAATGGTGGCTTCCAGGAGGGCTCCTGCTACTTCTTTGGCCTTTAATACAAAGCAAAGATTAAATCCACTTTGGTGCGTGCTGGGCAAACTGGCACATGTGTAACTTCTGATTTGTGAGCTGTGTGCACTGGGTGGCCGCTGACCAGTGCATGCTCAGTGTATGGTCATCTTTGGTCTCCATTCTCTCCCCATTCTGTGTCCCCCACCCCCATCAAGTTCTTTCCCTACCTCGGTTCCTTGGGTGCTCCCTGATGTCCTTACCCAGGCCCCTCAGCCACGTAGCCCTGCCAGTAGTGTTCATGACACACTTTCTTCCATGCCTCTTGTTCATCTGATCAACCAATTTGCCTTAAGGCTGATGGAGGTGTGGGCTGTGACTCAAAACTCAACATCTGTAGGTACCCTTGGACCTTAAGCCCTGTCGTCAGGGCAAGGGAGACAGGTGACAGTGATCCAGACAGGGCTTTTGGTGACCCTTAAATTACCTAGATACAGACCCCCATCTGCTTGCCTGTTCACTCAGATTACTGCTTAGAATTCATCTGGCTCTGTCACCAGTATAAGTAGGTCGAGTTAGGAATTTGGGGTGTGGGGAGGCACAAAAGCACCTTTGCCCTTGTTATTGAGGTTCAACTCTCCAGTGGGACATGTCCAGACTCAGCAGGCGATCATGCACCTCGGCTGCACAGACACAGCAACCATTGCCTGAACACTTCAACAAAATGGAATGTTCCCCTGCTTCAGTATTTGCACATCTCGGTCACTTCTTCGGACTTCATCCTTTGGTACAGATGTTTTGGGGTCGGGGTTGGGAGGGGAAGGTGAAGATGGTACTTCCCATCTTTAACCTAGATTTTTGATAAACGTGAAGAAGTACGTGTCAGGAAATGGAACAAGAAAGTAGCCTTCCTAGAACTTTTTCACTTTAGGACGGTTTCTAACCAAGTCTGTGAAAAGCTTTATGAGGGAATCTGAGCTGGGATACGGAACCACATGTCTCCTCCTCTTCCCATAAAAAGCCTACTGTCTGATCTTGGCCATGTGGCCTGGAGCGCCAGAAATCACCACTGGTGGGAACAGCCCCTGGTCTACCTCTGCTCTGCACAACATTTCCAGAAGAGGGGTGAAATGAAATTAACTTGATTCAGGGCTATGTTTGTCCCATAACAGATGTTTAAAAATACCTCCAACAAGTACACCCTTCCATCTTTTTTCCTTCTCCAGTTCAATAGAGGAGCCTCTGGGGCCTCTCCCAACCCCCCACCCGAGTCCCACGGCCCCACCCACCGCTCTTACTGGAGAGGAACCAGCCACATGATTTTCAAAGGCGTAATGAATAGACTTTGCTTTCAGGGGTCCTAATAAACAGGTTCCAGTTCCTGAAAGATAAGTTCATGCCAAGAAGAAGGCAATCCTCTATTTAAGCCCTTGCTCCTCCCCCAGACTTGGATTTAAATGTGCATCTGACTGAAATCCAGAAAGCAGTATTTCAAAAGTTGTTGGTGTGGTTCCAAATAGGTCACCCTCAGCAAACATTCCACTCTGGGCTTTCCAGAAACCACACACCAGAGTATAAAAGTTTCCCTGCCCTCATTTTACCTATTTGCCTCTAACCACACAACCAGATTTGAAATACTGGCAGAAATGGAGGCTTTTTCGCTTACAACACTTGAATCCGTATGTTCCGTGGGATTTCTGTAGGTTGCCTCATTTTATGGCTTTAGGGGGTTTTTTTTGTTTTGTTTTCCTGAGCTGAATTAAGATTTCTCAGTTAGGAGAACAAATCCACTCCCACCAGACCTCACTGAGAATGGAGACCGTGAATTTAGCAAAGGAAGGACAGCCTCCGGGAAAGGATGTGTCATCTATCTGTCACTGGCCCCCAAGAGCAAGAAGGAGAGTGTCCTCTCCTTCCCCTCCCCCCACAGGGAAGTGCCACATCTTTCTCCAGCAGTCGTCATTGCTGCCAGATTAGATTGCGGAGGAATTAAGAACACAATAAAGAACAAAATGTTACCCAAGGTCATTGTCCTGCTTGAGCATCTAGAGCCCATATTGAAATGGAGCAGTGAGGAACGGTCATAGGTTTATCAAACACATCTTTCTCCTTGTTCCAGCCTGGGAGCAGGGCATTTCTGTAGAGATTGTCCAGTAATTGTGATAAAAAATGTGCACAAGACATCCCTTTGGAGGACAGGGGGCAACTTCCTGTACAAAGTTCACTTCCCTGAGCGTACAAATCATAGGGCCCTGTCCACTCCAACCTTCTGGTGGATATCTTGTCAATGCCATTACAATCTCCTGGCCCCCCAAAATACTCATTTTAATTAACAAACACCGAGGGAAAGAAGATATATTTAAGTGAGACAAATATTTTCCCACCTGAGTAATTTTTTCAATCCAGCAAATTGCAAACCTTAGCTTTTTTGTGTGGCTCTCCGCCTGTCTCCGGCCTTGTTCATTCTTTCTGATGCCAAACAGAACTGGTGGAAAGAAAGCAAAGAGCCACCACGCCTTGCCCCAGCTAGTTAGGTGGTGCCCTGGGCCAGAAACCAGGGCAGGATTATTTTGCTGCAGCTGTCCTAAGAACCCAATAACCTGGCTATTCAGAACACATCGGGTAAAGCATACCATCCCACGAAAAGAAAAAAAGAAGACTCTGAAAATAGTGCTTAATTAGAGGGAGAGGATTTCTTGTGAATGTTCAGGAAATTATTTTTCCTAAACATTCCAACACTGTAGCCCAGACATTTTGGACATTTATCATAAATGAGATTTGAGAACATTTTTCTTCTCTCAGCAAGCCTCCTCACTGATTTTTTCACGTCTTCCTGAACACCTTTCGGCTTTGATTTTCGTTTGTTCTAAGAAGTGCTGAGAAAGCTATTTGTCACTCTCCTTGTGGACTATTAGTGTGCTTTCCTACAGCTGTTGCAACTAATTTATCATAAGCAGGCCATCTCTGATCAGAATACTTAATTGTTTAGGCCTGATGACGGAACCAGTACTGAGGAACCATAGGTTCATCTTCTTCCATTTCTTTCTACACCTTTGCTATTTGCTAATGTTCACCGTCTCCACCTCTGCTTCTCCTTCATTCTTTCTTACCCCTTGGCAAAAATGTCTCACGCTACTTGAGACCTCCCTGCCCCTTCAGACATCCTTATCTTCTTTATATGACTAACTTGAGAGGTCACCTTTGAGATGGAAGCCAACCCCAGACACCAGGAGAGACAGACTGTAATCACTCTTATTCTCTGGAGAACCTCGGGGCTCTCTTCTGTTCAGAATCCCTAGAGGGCAAGCCCAAGGCAGAATTCTTCCAGGGTCTCTAAAATTTGAGACTGTGATGAAAGGTTCAGGAGCAAAGAAGGGCTTGATCACCCCCATGGCCTGTTTTAATAGGAAGGCTAAAAGCAGAACACCGCCTTGCATTTTTCTGAGCTTGAGACCCATATGGGCATCAGTGCTGTTTTCACCGAGGGCAACTGCGACATGCCGATTTGCCGCAGACCTTGTCCAGGTCCTTCTGACCAGTGTAAATGCACCAGTAGGTCAGTGAGCCAGCCCGAGTGGCAGTGGGACCCAGGACCCTGCTCCGCAGGCACCCTCCCATGGCAAGGCAGCCCGCAGCAGCACCAAGCTGGGCTGCAGAAGCGGAGCCCCAGTGAGGTCTTGAGGCTTGTGTGTCCGTTGTGGACTGGGATCAGAAGTTCTCTTCCCCAGCAAGGTCTTAAGCTGTAGTTTGGGTGTGAGATGGAAGGTCTTCTCGTCAGAGATGCAGTCAATAAACACATGTTGAGCACCTGCTGTGTGCAAGATGCCTGCTCAGAGCAGGAGACAGAGAACTAGACCCAGTTCCTGCCATGGGGAAACCTGTGTCTTTAGCTTTGGGCGAGAGTAAGATCAATTTCAAGTAAGACAACCCCAGGGGCAAAAAATGTAGCAAGAAATCATTGCTTTTGTCTGTGGCATGGATGCTACGTGTGTGTGTGTGTGTGTGTGTGTGTGTGTGTGTGTGTTGCAGCAGCGGAAGAAAGAAGTAGGAAAGTAGACAGGGATCTGATAAATAGGGCTGTGTCTGCATCAACTGGTTAATCCTTCCGAGAGGCTCAGGAAGCCAGTTGTAATTAGATATGTTTTTTCTATTACTTAAATTGAAACAACTAATTAAATCCTTAATTAATGTTTTTTAACTACCTTGGGATAAGAAGTGCCAGAGAAGTTATTCTAAGTGCTAAATATTACTCTGAAGTCCCAGGGAGCAGTTTGCTCATGTGTTGACTCTGGAATCTGTGAGGAGGCTCATGCTGTGAATAAAAGTCATTTGAATCGCAGTTGGCAAAATGTTTAAAGTATCTTCTTCCCCTTGACTTACCCCAAGGTTATCCTGTTGGCCTCTGTTACAACTTTCATCCTTGATTTACCATCACCTTTGATCAAGCCCTCAGCTGCTTAAGGTTTTGGGGGAGAAAGCTCATTTAGAAGAGGAGTTGGCTTGGTTCTGGGCGCCTCTGTAAAGTATCTAGCTTATCAAGTGCAGGCTATAAGCAATAATGAAATTTCCCCTGTGGGGTGCATTTTCATCTTTAGAATCTTAGAAGTTATAAAAGGACTGGTATAAAACTGCATTGGGAGGCAGCCAGGGCAGCTAGTAAGCTCTGCAGAACATTTCACATAATTTCCGTGGTCTCTGCCCCTTGAAGAAATTATTAGGGGCTGGTGTTTCCCTCTCCCACGCTCCTTCTGTCCCCGTCTTCCTCATGGTAGATCACCAAAGAAGGCATGACTTTGGTAGCCAGAAGGATCATTCCAGCAAGGCACATGGTTTAGAGACAAATGAGAGAGATTTTCTCTAGAAACTTCCAGAAGGTCCTTAGAAGTTTGCTTCGAAGGCCTAGATTTTCTGAAAGAGTGGGGAGAATTTTATTAAGTCTTTATTTGGAAGTTGATGTCTCTTAGATTAAAGCAGCGAGGGTATTTCCCATCTGGGAGGTTTTTTAATGTCTTTTTTTTATTATGCAGATGTTCACATCAGCAGACCCTTCCCTTAAGGGATTGCCTCCTCTCCTCTTGGGGAGTCCCTTGGCTCACCCTCCACATTAACCTACAATGGACTAAGCCAACTAATGACAGATGTAAACTCTGCAGGGACCACTGTTTTCTACTTTGCCCCTTTTATATTCATGTTTGGAAACATTTATATTAATATTTATGTGAATGAATTCAGAGAATATGTTTGGTAAAATGAATTTATTCATGTTAGTGGATAGAAGACCACATTATAGAATCACTTAGAAACCTACGAACATATAAAACCAAAATTATTGGAAAGCTAAAATCCAAAGAAAGTCTTGCAGATTTCCTTTTAGAACGCATTTCATTTTCTGTTGCTTTATATGTTCTCAAATTGGAAAACACAACTATGTTTAAATCTACAAGTTCAGAAATGTAGTTAGAATTCAGGATCTAGTTCAGGATATAATCAACTACATCTGAAAAAGAAGAGGTAGTATAGATTATCTAGCATAACGATCCTCAACCCCGGCTACAGTAGTAAATGCGGGAGCTTTTAAAAGCCCCAGTGTCTGGCCTTCACACCTGGAGTCCCTGAATTAGCTGATCTGGGAATGGTGTCTGGGCATCTGGGAGGCCATGTAAAAGGTCCCAAGGAATCCACTGGGTAGCCAAGTTCAAGAATTCCATAAACATAGTCCATCGACTTTTCCTATATTTAAAGGTTCTTTTTCCCACCGAGCGTATTCCGCCTAAAATAGCAGAATTGTTCCCAGGCCCAAAAGGTAAAGCAGTTCTCCACAGTCACTCTGAAGCCAGCTCCGTAGCTCCCGAGGAAGATGGCAGCTGGTACCAGCTGGCACCTCCGCGGAGGACGTGCAGGGGCCTGTTCTCAGCCCCGAGGTGGGCACAGGCCCTGAGCAATCCCCTGTCTGCCCTGTGAGAACTTCAGGCTTGGAGTCGGAAGACCTGGGTAGAGTCTCGGCTCCATTATTTCAATTCTGAGCCACCTTGGATAATACATATAACCTTTCTGGGCCTCAGCAGCCTCATCTGTAGAATGAGGAAAGTCACACCTTCCCAGACTTGTGAGAATAGAAGACATTTGTGAACGGATTTGTCACCTGTGCAGAGCTACAGAACTAGCGAGTTTGTGGGGGACACTGCGTGCCTCTGGGCAGCACCCTGGGTCCTGAGCCCACTTCCTCAGTCGCACCGGCCAAGTCCGGCACCAGCCTGGGCCTCATGTGGAGTTTCAGGGCAGAAAGCCCTTGAATCCCAGGTGTGCTGTGCCAGAACCGGGGATAGGAAGGGGGGGTCAACAAATGCCAGGGGCCCATCAGATCAGAAACCACGTCTGACTGGGGAACACACCCCGAAGTGAGAACGTGGGCCCGTACTGCAGAGCGAGGCTCTCTTCTCCTTTTGTGGAATGTTCTTCCCAGCACAACAGTTTAAGTGGCTGTAGGACTACGGGGAGCGAGAGGCAGGGTAGTCTGCTGGTACTTGGATTCCAACTCTTTCTGGCTATGAGCAGGTTACCTCACAGCCTGGGCCTCCCATTTCCCATGCAGGGTGGATAATAGTAGCACCTACCTCACTGAGGTGTTTGTTGTACGAATGAAGAGAGCGAATGAACGTGAAGCCCTGACCGACAGTGATGCCAGGTCGGGGTCGGCCGCTGTGCCACACAGAGCTAACCCGTCTGCCTGTCTCCTCCCACCCCAGTGCCTAGCCCCTCTTGTAACGGCTTTGACAGCACCCTTTCAAGGTCCTGCCGGCTGCCGCTGGGGAAGGAGGTCTGCTTCATCGCCACGGTCCGT
The DNA here is from genome assembly GCF_003009895.1 of Hyaena hyaena. NCBI lineage: Eukaryota > Metazoa > Chordata > Mammalia > Carnivora > Hyaenidae > Hyaena > Hyaena hyaena. Next base: position 477,527 of record NW_024081071.1, read on the forward strand.
CTGGCAACACCACAGTTCTTAAAGGCAAGTACCTGGGAGAGCGTGCATCCTGTGAAGCTAGGACAACTGAGTCACGTTTAGTTGCAGTTCGTTAACCGTCTTTATGGGAAAGAATAAGATGGCAATGAGGTTGCTACGGACTCTGGAAAGTTGAAATGTCTGGTTTCGGTACCTGTGAACTGTGCCACACACCCCTTGCCCTAGCTCTGCTTTCCTAGGAGCTCTTTTGCTGGAAGGCAGCGTCCGCTGCTGTTCAGCCTGCAGAGATGCTCGTTCGCAACTCTGTGGACCCTCCTCCCTTTCACACCAGCGTTAATACCACTCAGGGCGGACGGAGGTGAGGACCAAGTGTCAAAACCCAGGGCTTGTCTGTATTCTCTCACCCGTGATCGCTTTAACAGCCATGGCATGAATGCTGAGTTAAATTAGTCATTCAAACTCAGATGAAAAGCCATTTTCCACATGTTTACCGCCCTTCCAGATAATGGGAAGGGAGTGGTGTGACATTTTGGCTCTTAGGTATTTTTCCCCAGCTTGTGAAATAAATTTAGTATCAACTAATACTGAAATTAGCTACAGATGATGAGTTGCAGCCCAACACAACTTGGAGACTTGCTCTAAATGGTTTTAACTTCTGTTACCCACCACGTGTTCTTGAACCGACCTAGGGTGAGCATCTGGCACCCCAAGCAATATTTTTTTCCCTTCTAATACAGGAAATGTGCATAGTTGACGAACCTTTAGAGGAATTCACTTCAAGGCATAGCTTGGAATGGAAATTTTTATTTCTGGATCACAGGTTTGTGAAAAGAAAAACATATTTGGGTTGGGTCCTTTTCAAGTGTTTGTTTGCATGAGCCAGGCTCTCCTTGGGAGAGAAAAGTCGGGCCTTGTCCCTTCAAGGAGAAGAGCTTTCTGGCAGCAGGGAAAATGGTTCCTGGCCAAGAGCGAGGCAGCTCCCCTTCAACTTCAGGTGGATACGATCCATGTTGGGGTCCGAGCATCTCCGGAGAGTCAGTTGCCACAGCCTAGGGCCACCATTGGGATACTCTCACCCCTGGCCCACTCGGGACCCTCTCCAGTCCCTGGAAGGCAGGGGCAGATGGGAGAGAAACTCCTCGTCTTAATTTTCTCAATACCTTCTTGTCCCTGTAACTTAACCTTCTTCCTTTCTTCTGTAACATTTTTCACAGTTGAAGAACGAGAAATCTCCCCTCCCCAACTTTAAGTTTGTATTACGCGTTGGGACTGGACTGACCCAGTCGATAGCTGTTTTTAATTATTCAGTAATGATAAAATGTATTATTATTTAACCCAGGTTATGCTAAGGAAACTGAATATCTAAATGCCGGAAGGGTTGAGCACTTTGGAAAACACAGCCTCTCTGGTTCGAACCATTGCAAAATTATCATCCTGCCCTCGTTCTTGAGAAATGAGGTCTCGGTGTTGATCATGAAACATGCAGACGGTGCCCTCAGTGTTGAGGTGCCGCCACAGTGAGTGTAGTAGGCAGACCTTGCTTTCTGATGAATTATCCCCGTTGCTTGGCAGAGCCCCTCCCATCATAGGATACCTGCCTTTTGAAGTTTTGGGGACCTCAGGCTATGACTACTACCACATTGACGATCTGGAGCTCCTGGCCAGGTGCCATCAGCACTGTGAGTACCGCACACCCCGCCGCAGCGCCCAGCGGCCTCCAGCACCCTCCACAAAGCCCCAACAGCAGGACTCTGGGTCCTGGAAGTCCGCTTATTACTTGGTTTCTTCTTGAGGAGGAACACTTTGTTTTCTCTAAAATGATGTAGGAGTGTGGCAGAGCTCCTTGTGGTTTGAGTTTTTACCTGGAATTGACTTTGCTCTGCCTCCTCCCACCCCCCAGCACCTTCCCAGTATCCTTTAGATTTGTAAGCTGTTTAATCTTACATGAGAAATAAGGTGAGTGATGATGGCCATTTTTTCTAAGTTATGCAATACATTATTTTAAGTTTATTTATTTTGAGAGATAGAGAGCGCAAGCAGGGGAGGGGCGGGGGGGTGGGGGACAGAGGATCTGAAGCAGACTCTCCGCTCACAGCAAAGAGCCTGACACGGGGTTTGAACCCATGAACCATGAGATTATGACCTGAGTTGAAGTCGGACAATTAATAGACCGAGCCATCCAGGTGCCCCTATTCAATACATTTCAAAGACAAACTACTGAACTCACATCACTGTTCATTGTAAGCAGACATATATTGGTCACAAGCTACAGGCCAGATAACTGAACTAGACCCAGTACATAAGGATGATCAGACTCTCCTTGCTTGTCTGCAGGAGCAAGGTCTAATGGACGCTTATAGGATGCTGTCCCTGCATTGGGAGGAATGTGTTCAGGATACCAGGGGCGGGGGGTGGGGGGGGGGGGCAGAGAAGGTCCCTTACCCAGCTAGGGGAGGGGACCAGGAAGGCTCTCTGCCACAGAAGAGGGCCACAGGCTGGCAGAGGTGGGGGAGGCACCCCATGTTGTGGGGTAGGGTGGGGGGAGGGAGGATTACAAGCATATCTGGGTTCTCACTTAGCAAGAGGAGTCAAGAATTAGCCATTTAAAGCCATATTTTCAGTGCCAAGCTCTAGTTTTAAACAGGAACATTTTTAGTCATAGTGACCTACGGATCCTGACACATAAATTGACCACCAACACTGTATTTTGATAGACATCCTGTCAGTAGTGCCCATTATAACTTTCACTTCTAGTCAAAAGAATCAGCTCAAAGGGCGCCCGGGTGGCTTAGTCGGTTAAGCATCCGACTTCGGCTCGGGTCATGATCTCACGGTTCGTGGGTTTGAGCCCCGTGTCGGGCTCTGTGCTGACAGCCAGCTCAGAGCCTGGAGCATATTTCAGATTCTGTGTCTCCCTCTCTCTCTGACCCTCCCCTGCTCACGTTGTCTCTCTCTCTCTCTCTCTCTCTCTCAGAAATAAATAAAACATTTTTAAAAATTAAAAAAAAAAAGAGTCGGCTCAAGTTCATCAGGATCCTCTGTTAGAATCTAAGGCTGATTTTTTAAAATATTTATTTATTTATTGGGAGAGTGCAAGCAAGGAAGGGGCAGAGAGAGGGGTACAGAGGATTGAAAACGGGCTCTGGGCTGGCAGGCTGACAACAGCGAGCCCGATGCGGGGCTTGAGACATGACTTGAGCCAAAAACAGCTGAGCCACCCGGGTGCCCCTAAGGCTAATAGTTATAACTTTAACCCTTCGCTCCTCCAAGTGCGGTCCTCGAACAGCAGCAAGGACATCATGAGGAGTTGGCTACCCTGTAGACTCTCACGCATCCCCAGCCGGCCTGTGGAATCAGAACGTCCATTTTAACAAGATCCCCAAGTAATTCATGGGCATGTGAAAGTTTGAGAGGCAGGGCTACCTCAAGCCTTGGCTGCCTCCGACTCTTCGAGAGCAGCAAGGCCACCCTGGTTGTAGAATTACCTTCATCATCTGAAGGACTTGCCCCAGGGCTCAGGCAAAAATTTCTCACTCTGTCCAGCCCATGCCCTTGCTCAGCCGGGCTTCCTACCTGTTCGGAGATCACGTTCTCCAAGGCAGTGGCTCCCTTTTATAGCTTTGGTTTCCTCGTTGTGGTATCTGTTAACTGTTTTGCTAAAGGGGTGCTAAATTCCAGACACCACGGCAATAAACCCTAGATTGTTCCTCTCCCCTAGACCCACAGTCCAGCCTTCTGCCCTGTGCAGTCTAATATTCCAACAGCATCCATTCTGTTCTGGACGACCCCAGAGAAGCCCACCAACAGACTTGACTGCACGGGACTCCACGCAGCCCTGCTGCACTGGGGCCTGAGGTGGAAGGCATCTGTGGCCAACTCTCTAATTTAGGACCGTCGTAGACTAAGCATGAACTGCTGACTGACAGCCACAGAATCCATCCAGAGGTTCCCGGCTGTCAGTTCTATTTTGGGCCCAGATCCCCTGGTGTCTGGATTCTCTCTTCCGTACTCAGCTCCTGCAGCACCAAACACTGCTCCACCTCCAGCAGGAAAACCTGTGCCTCTTTTTAATTAAACTCCAGTTTGGGAATCTGCCCTTATCCGAGGCTCTCTTAAGCATTTGAGCATTTGGGGAAGCATGCAGATTGTTCTTCCATTATTGAAGAATTCATTATCGCTTACCAGTATCTTGAGAGTCACTTAAAATACAACGCACCTGGGGAAATAAACTGTGTTTTGGCACTTTCTGGAAGCTTATGTTTTTAACAGTAACTTCTGGGGGAAAGATCATTTTTGTATTAACGTTTGCTACACGCAGACTCCATTTTCTCCTAACAGTGATGCAGTTTGGTAAAGGGAAGTCCTGTTGCTACCGATTTCTGACCAAAGGCCAGCAGTGGATCTGGCTGCAGACCCACTACTACATCACTTACCACCAGTGGAACTCCAAGCCCGAGTTCATCGTGTGCACACACTCGGTCGTCAGGTGAGGGCTGGGGCTGGGAGGGCGGGCGAGCCCCTCACCGCTCACACGGAGCCCCTGCTGCCTCAGGAGGCTCCAGGTTCTCACCCCTGCTCAGTCCCCCGGGCTGAGGCTTCACACGCTCTTTCAGGACGCCGGGATGTTACTCAGTGACTTACTGCTTCACTGACCTACTTCCATATTTTCCCCTCATCTCCATCCATCCCCCAGCCTTCCCTTGTCACTGTTTTGGGAAGAAAATTAAACTTTTGCCTCTAAATAACTCACAGACATAGTCCCCTTTATTGTTAATGCGTTAAAAAAAAAAACCCTGCTGACAGCTGAGGCAGTGCTGGGGATAGAGCCTGGCTGCCAGTGGGAGGGGGTCCCTGGCAGCTCCGGCTGGCCTCAGGGAGCCCCCCTGCCCAGTGTGGGTGAGGAGAGCCTCCACGGCAGTGGCATATCCGACACTTCCCAGATGCAGGCTAGGTAGGGTCATGATTCCCAAAGGTGAAGGAGAAGTGTCACTTGTGGGGTCTACAGAATTTATAAGGACATAAATCCGTTTTAAACTGGTCTAGAGAAGGGCATTTGAACAGAGCAAAGAAAGAAAGGTTATATATATTGGATGTCTGTATGTACATATACTAGATAGATAGATGATAGATAGGTAGATAATACATGGGTAGATATATATCTATGTATATACACATATATGGGTACATACATACTGCATTTTTATATATGCATAAGAGATAGATGATTGATAGATAATAAGTAGGTAGGTGGGCAGATAGATAAATGGAGAGATACCACGCATACACACATGCACACACACATGCATATATACAGTCAACAAGTAAATCTCTCTTCTTTTAGGAAGTGAGGAAAGAAGAGAAATGCTGGTCGGTCTTGCCAGTGACCCTGACCATCACACTGCATGCCACTCTTAGGGACTTGATCCTGGCTTTCCAGCCCATCCTGGGGCAGGCACTTCAGCAGCCAGTGGTTTCCCATTACAGGCCAGTCCCATCCACTGCCACCCAGCCTGGGCCTTTGTCAGAGGGTCTTTTTGCCCCCACCATCAGCATCTTGGTCTTCAGATTCTGTCCTTGACCCTCCTCTTCCTCACCATCCTTAACTCTCAGAGAGAGTAGGGAGTGAACTAGTGAGTGAATAAGGTAACAACATTCCAGAAGCCCAAGAGGCACTGTCGCTGCCCAAGGCCCCTTGCCCAACCTGCATCTCCATACGTGAAACAGACGGGACGGGTTACTTCGGCCATCACCACATTGAATTGATTTGCCTATGCTATCTTATTTTATTTTACTTTATTTATTTTGTATTAAAGTTTATTTGTTTTGAGAGGGGGAGAGAGAGAGAGAGAGAGAGAGAGAGAGAATGAACCAGCAGGGGAGGGACAGAGAGAGGGAGACAGAGGATCCGAAGCAGGCTCTGTACTGACAGCAGCGAACTCAATGCAGGGCTTGAACTCAGGAACCAGGAGATCATGACCTGAGCCAAAGTTTGACACTCAGCCAGCTGAGCCACGCAGGCACCCCTTACCCACGCTATTTTAAAAGTGGGTCCACAGACTAATCAATCAGTGCTCTGCGTCTAGATCTAGATTTGTTAGAGAGAAAACTTTCAAAGGTTGTAATTATTTAAAAAGTCACGCGTCCCTTCTCTGTATGCACAGTCCAGACTGAGTAGGTTTTAGGAAAGGCTTTTGATTATTCAAAGGTCAAGGCTTATCCTGTAGATGAAAATATGTTTCTAAAGACAATGATGTTTGGAAGTTTCAAGGCATGGGGAGAAGATAAGTAAAAGAGAAGGGAGTAAAAACATCCTGGAAAGGAAAATATTTTGAATGTTACATTAGAAGTCACTCCGGTGGAATTTTAGGCACAGGATGAAACTCCTTCCTCAAACAAGTGGCAAGACCAGCCTCCTTCGTGGCGACGATTCTGGGGTGGGTGTCATGTAGGGTACCCTGATGTACCTCACAAGCCCTCTGGCTGTTGCCATCTGGAATGTCCCACCTCCTGCTGTGGTCTCTTGGTTTCCTGATCAGTTACGCGGATGTCCGGGTAGAAAGGAGGCAAGAGCTGGCTTTGGAAGACCCACCACCTGAGGCCATTCACCCTTCAGCACTCAAGGTATGTTGATCCCTGCCAGATGGCTGAAGGCCAAGTTTGCCTCAGAAAGCTCTCCCATGACTTGTTATACTAGAAAGAGTCATCGTTTTATTTGCTATGTTCCTAGTACTATTCAATGTGTTTCTCAGGTATTCACTTGTTTACCATCACGACGCTCCCGTGAAGCAGGCACTATTATTGTCCTCGTCCTTCAGATGAGGCACAGAAGCACACAACACAGAGAATTTCACTAACATACAAGAGGGCACTGAGGATTAGAATTTGCAGAGCTGTGTAAAAAACAGCCTCTGGGCTCAATGCACGATTTGGTGGCTTTCCCTCCTTGTGAGAGCGGCTATGATAACTCCACTTTGTATCCCTCCCACAGATAAAAAGCTAGGAGCTTATTCCCTCATCCCATTGAGCCATGGAATAATCTAGGTGCCCCTGTCCTTCCCTCAGCCTAAGTGCTGGGCCCTCCAGGACCTGGGCATCCCAGGTGTGCCTCTCATTTACCCTCCATGTGGTCAGTGGCAAGGTGCACTTTCTACTTCTGCATTTGAAGGTCTTGGTTAACAGCCATGTTGGAACCAGCTTCATGTTAGGGAGCTCTGCTTGTAAGGGGTATTTCCCTTCACAAAGCCTTCCCTCCTTCCCTGCTCCACACTCCGCTTTTAGGCTCCCCACCCCCCAACCTGGCTTTCCTCCTGTGTCAAACAACTAGAGAGGAATGTGCAAGCAGACCAGAGCCCTATTCCTCAAAGGTCATCCTTCGAACAGACACAAAGGTTGGGGAGAAGGGGGAAGAGAGAAGGCAAGGAAGGGAGGGAGCAGTATATTTCATCAAAGCCAAGAAGCTAACCATTGTAAGATCCACCATTATTTATCTCCCGCTAAGAAAGAGAAAATGCTGCCACCAATCAATCTGTGAAATAAGGATTTCTTTTCATCAGTTGAAAGACACATCCCAATTTCAGAAATGTCAAAATGTGTGTGTCGCGGGGGGGGGGGGGTCTCTTAATAATTGGTGAAATGTGGTTCAAGTTCCAGGCTGCCCTGTGACCTAGAATCCAGAGACTTTGGCCAGAAGTTGCCGCGGCAGCAATGGTAGAATGAAAGCATCTCTGGTCCACCAGAGCTGAGTTGGGAGGAAGGAGGAATAACCTTTAAAGACCAGAGCAGTCAGTGTCTTCTGCGAGCCTCCCCTGCTGGCACACTACATGGTGATATGTTGTGTGGTGATTCATCACCAGCACACTGATACGACACACCTGTCATTGTTTATGGAAGTGTTTATTATCCTGCTCTGTCATATAATGCATCATGTATCATGTCCAAGAATGGAATTAAGCTGTTTGTAGACAGGTGTTAGACATCCCGTACATCACGGCTCACAAACGGGCATAATATGTATCATCTATTCGGAAATTCGTTATTGAAGTTTCTGATCCTCTGGGACTCCTAGAACCCAGTGGGACTTCTCATAAACTTGCACATATGTATACACGCACCAGATACAATCTCGGGCTGCCCTTCTTCAAGGAAAAGCTCTGGGACAATGCTTTTCAAACTATCAGTGGTGATGGACTATTTGTTCTTTCAATTTCAAATCTGTCACTGACCGTTGCTTTTGTAAAATGCAAATTCCCCTGCCCAGACGTGATGTGCAGATATGTGAAATGGCTATAAACGTCTTTCCGTGCTTCCTCTCACTTCCTGTACTTATTTCTCTGCTGACCAGGAGCACATGATTTGCAAACAACCCTGGACCAGGGGCCTCACTCTAAGGGGTGCCTCTGGGGAGACTCTGTGACTAAGGAGCAGAGTCCCAAAGCTGACATTTTAGCACAGCAGATCCAGGCACATCCTGTGACTCTGTTTTACACAATGGACTGTAGGCCACTATCAGTCATTTCAGCCCTATTTGGGGCACATACACAGAATCTACCCTTACTGGAGCCATGACTAAAAAGACAGAAGAGCCACGCAGGCTCACACCCAGAGATTTAAGACCCAAGACCGCGGGACATGGAATGGCCGTGCAAAAAGCCTAGTGGATGCCAGGAATGTCACCATCCTCCTATGGCTGGGTGGGAGCATGGCTCAGGGAGCAAGCATTATGTTTCTTTCTCAGCTTAAAAATTCTCCTACCCCCTGTTTTCTCACGCTTCTGACATGAATCCATGCAGGATGGAGAGAAGGCTCCTCAGGGTTGGAAGGTCACAGGTGCTTTCTCATCACATCATACTTGCAGCAGAGGCATCCTGGTATCCAGGATCTGTTAGGATCCAGGAGCCAAAGGAGAGGAGACCATTGGCCCTTTGCCTGTTCTTCAATCCGGGGCCCTGAGGCTACCGAGGAGAAGCAGCCGGGAGACCGTGTGGGACGTGCCCTGAAGGCTCCAAAGGCATTTGTTTCACTGGAGTGTTAACAATCCAGTACCACCACCAACCTGTTTCTAGAACCTGCCTCTCCCCCCCACCCCACTTCTGGGAGTGCCAAGATTCTAGGCAGTGAGGTGACAATTTTAAAGGAAAAAAATAAAATGCAACATCAGTTATGAAAATCTAAAAAATCAAAATCTAAGGTGAGCAAGTATAAGAGATACTGCTTATATAGAGCCACAAGCCTCTCAAAGATGTCTGGATACATATATGTACAAATATTCCACCTGGATGTGTCTGGAGTGATCTCCAAATGGTTCTGGTCTTTCTCCCTTTACCCTCCAAAATATTCCACATAGTTAGTGGAAAGCTAAAGTCACATGATTCATTCCTGTCACCTCGATGCTGAAATGTGGACTCTGTGTGTGTGTGTGTGTGTGTGTGTGTGTGTGTGTGTGTGTGTGTTTCAGGACAAGGGCTCCCGCCTGGACCTTCAGCAGCACTTTAACGCACTTGACGCAGGCACCTTGGGCCTTAACACCAGTCATTCACCATCAGTATCCTCCAGAAGCTCCCACAAATCCTCGCACACAGCCATGTCAGAACCCGCCTGTGAGTGCCGCCACAGATGGTGAGGGGGTGGGTGCCCGTGTGGGGCCAGGGTGGTGGGAGTATAGAGTCCCACAAAGGGTCGCGGGCATGAGCAGAATCAGGGCAGACTATGCCTGTGAAGTGGAAGCCGCCTTCCAGTTCACACTGTCTCCAGCTTCCTTTCCCTCTGGCTTCCTGCCCTCCACCTCTCCACCCTCTGTAGCAGACACAGGGCAGGTGACATGCAGACCAGATAGCCTGGCCGGGTTTTCGTGGCCCTTGTAAGAGGTAGGATCAGACAGGTGGTTGAACCATGTGGTGGGCATGAAGCTTGGGGGTGGTTTGCTCCCAGGTGGGGTCGGAGGCTGGCAGAACGTCTGTGGCTCTTAAAACAGCTTCCATTCGTGTTGCACTTTTTTTTTTAACCAGACATTCCAACGAAGCCCTTGTTTCATGCATACCATAGTCATTGCTCCCCTCTTTGGATAAGAAAGCTGTTAAGCATGCATGAATCAGGAAGGTGATCGGTTGCTTTCTTACAGCCGCCCCAAGCAAGCTGATGGCAGAGGTCAGCACCACGGCTTTGCCAAGATCAGCTGCCCTGCCTCAAGAGCTCCCCGTGCCAGGGCTCAGCCAGGCATCCGCAATGCCGGTATGTATGTGACCTTAACCTCCTTCTCGACCAGAAGCGCCACATTGTGGCAGGGCTAACAAGACCACAGGACAGCATTACTGCATCTTCCCAGAGAACCAGTTGTACTTGGAGATGGAGAGTGTAGCGTGGCACTCAGGGATGGGAAGCTAGGTAACTTAATTGGCAAGTAATCAGAAACATTTTTATTCCAAAATTAACATGGATGTGTGTTCAAAGGATGTAAAATCCAAATGAGTTTTAAAGATTGAGCTGGAAATTTCGTACCAGGGGTCACATCCCCAGAGTCTCTGAGGGTACACAGGATCCTTCCATTTGGAGTCCTGTTTCACCCCAGGGACAACATTCAAGAAGTCTGTGCCGACAAAAATCTACCTCTACATGCATCAGGCAGTGTCCCTGGTATACACCAGACCTCTCCAGAAGGTCAGGGAATGAGGGGCCTCTTAGAAAGCACGCTGGCTGTATGCAAAATCACTGATACACACAATACTCCAGGTATCTCCTGCCTCATAAGGGATCACGCCAAACTTAGTGAAGTAAAGCAACAGTCATTTCTCAAATTCTCAGGATTCAGAAAGGGCACAGAGGGGCTGACTCCTGTCTGCTTCCTGGTGCCAGAGGCCTCACCGGCTGGGCCTGGGGAATCCACACCCCAGGCGTGTCTGTGCTCATGTCTGGCATCTGGGGTGGGCTGGGCTACCTACCCTGAGACGAGACCATCCACCCTCCACTTGCCTGGGCCCAAAGTTGCCTTGGGCTTCTCCCGGCATGGTAGCTGGGTTCCAGGAAGAAATGTCTGGAGAGGGAGCTTTCCATGAGAGCCAGGCAGAAGCTAATGGCTTTCTAGGACCCAGCCTTGGAAGTCCCCCAGTGCCACCTCTGCCATCCTTCTTGACCAGAGCAGCCACAGCTCACCCACAGAGACGGACAAGGACTCCACCTCAGGATGGGAGAAGTATCCAAGAATGTCAGGAGCTACAACCAGGTAGTTGCCAGATACCTCCTACCCAACCCTCACTGACATTTTGGAGATGGGAGCAGACGTGCCAGCTTCCTGCCTGCGGTCTCCAGGGAAGCGATGCACGCCCCACTTGAAAAGCTTGAGTGATGTGTTTTATTTTCAAATCGAACAAGACAAAGACCACTTGCTTCCTCTCCAGCCACCTTCCAAAAATGCTTGCAAGCCATGAATGCCATTCTTCCAATACTAGGCAGTCCAGTAGAACTACTTTCTGCCACTGATGGAGGCGCGGTTCTGGTTCCTCTCCGCTGTGCAGGGGACGTGATCTGGAGAGACCAAACCAGGCTCCGAGCAGCCCTGTGCCAGGAATTTCACACTCAAAACAAGGTCTCCTGTGGTCACTTCCTCCCAATGTTGTGCTGGGTGTCACTTCTCATTTGGGCTGCTTTTTATGGTCTCTAGGGCCTGAGGGACAGTTTGGGAATAACTTCAGAAGAATCCTTTTACTTTTCTTTAAAAAACTCTCAATAGCCCATGAAGCTCAGGTTTCATTTCTTATTTCTATGCATTGCCTCTCTACTGTCCTCCTGCCCTGCCCTGAATGATCAGGAAATAAGGCCTGTGACTCAGCTGACTGCCCAGGACTCTCTTAAAAGATTCTAGGCCGAGACTGGTGAAACCGTACCAGTATTCACTGTCTGGATGAATGAATGGATATAGAAACGCATGGCACGTCTGTCCACTGCATTAGTGTTGAGCAGAAAGGGTAAGGGCAACACGCAGAGCCAATGCTGGTTATTAGTACAACCCCATTCATATTGCTTGATGACACTGCTAAGAATTTATCAGTTTGGAAGATGAGCAACCAAATCCAGCAAGAATGGATCCTTCTAGAACAGAAGGCAAGGAAGAGGGAGTGAACAGAGCTGCCAAGCTCCAGCCCGTCACAGTGGCTTTGCAGGACACACCATGGTGGGGAGGCATCCCAGACCCTGAGTGACTCCAGGACCTTGCTCAACAGCACCCTGCACCCTTCCTTCATCAGCCATGTGTCGGCTATGCCTCCATGTCTTATAAGGGCGGCAGCACAGCCTACCTTCTAGAAGTAAGCTCTTCACTCTAGTGCAGAGGGGCCTCCTCTAGGCCAGAGAACCCAGCCGAGTGAGAGCACCCATGTGCCTCTGTAATGGCCCGGGAATGCTATTTGTTAACAAGGGGCTCCTCTCTTCCCCAGGCTCCCCTGCCTGCCCCGTCATCCTGTGACCTCACACAGCAACTCCTGCCTCAGACCATTATGCAGAACCCACCTGCCCCCATGACACAGGTGAGTCTGGGGCTCAGGGAAAGGGAAACCTGGTGGTGGCAGGTTCTCCCTAGGACAGAACGCGTGCTTTCCTCTTGAGCATGTGGATGCCATCAGTGCCGATATGTAGGTACCAAACCAAGATCCCAAACCGGGGACTATTTCTCCAGATGTGTGGGTAGGGCACGTCGAGCTATGAACTTTGTCCTCTACCTGTCTTCTCCAGCCATCATCCTTCTCTTAATCTTTGTTCATCTCTCTGCCCCTTCACCATGTTCCTCTTACTTTTTATGACCCCAAATTGGTTATGTTATTTTAGGAAGTTTGAATTAGGCCAAATGTCATAGGAAGATTCTGCAAAAATGTAAAAGCTGTGAGTCCAGTACCATAAATAATCACATTTGTTGGGTTTTTGTTTTGTTTTGTTTTGTTTCTTTAAGGACCATGGCTTTGCTGAGTAATTCCTTCTTTGTTTTAGCAACATTCAGTGCATTACTATTTGGGTCAGTCCGTGAGTGAGTGTGAGGGGCACAGCCCTAGCTTTTAGCACTCAGCGTTCAAGGGAGACGCAGGCACACCAACAGACCAATCTCCATGGCAGGGTGTGCGTGTTTACAGAACTGGTAAGAAAATACCCTGCAGAGGAGGTGACACCTGAGCTGGGCCCAGCTGGACGTGCTTGAGGCCCGGTGAGAGGCTGAATGAAATAGCGGTCACTCATTGTGCAGCCGCCTAGGGCCACTGAGCTGACAGGCATACACTTCACTGAGGCCAGTCTCCACTTTAAGTTCCTTTATGGGATATCTAGCTTTGTGCCCCTGTCTGGCTACAACGGGGTCCCAGGTCATGATTCATCGACACGTACCCCTGGCTGCACTCTTGCCGAAGTGTGGACTTCTCTCTTAGGGCTAATCCGTCAGCAGTGACGAAAACTCTTTTACAACATATGTCCCATTAACAGCGGTATCAGATGCTTTCCTGGAATCAAAAAGACACCTGCTAGCACAAGCCCCACGCTAGAGTTAGGCTGGAAGGATGTCAAAGCTACTCGTCCAAGGTCAACTAATTAAAATAGTCTATGTTCATCCTCTTTAGGAAAAAGAAAAAAAAATTTTCTCTTCGAATTTCCAAGGCGCATTTGCTACGAAATTAGTAAGTTTTTCAGTCCAAAGGCACATGAAATGAGAGTTCCCATAACTTCTGGGTCTTGCATAGAAAAGGAATTTCTTTGTTTCGTAATGCATAATGATGTGATTAAGGCCTTCTTCACATTAATGTTTCATGTATTAAACATCATTTTAATTAACAATAAGTTCTTAGTCTATTAGGCACATTATACTTAATAATAACCACATTCTTTAAGATATTCTTGCATAATGCTGACCTTTCAAGCCAGACAGTTCTTTGCATACCAGCTCCATGTAAAACAATGCATTCTACAATTTTCTCTCTTTCCATTCTCTGATGCTGTCACTCTAGCACCTTATCATGGAAAAGGGGGAGGAAATAAGACCCAAAGTCTGAGAAATGGTTTTCTGGGTAGCTGGTGGTTTTGCTTCATACTTTGTTTCTAAAACGTCTCTAAGTTAGAATAAATGTCTATATCAAAAAGGCCATGGTCAAGAATATAACGAGAGACTGATGCCGGGGTATCTTGGAATGCCCTGAGAAAATCAGAATAATACTAGAAGTAACTATCACTTATGAAGCACAGTGCTGGCCCCTCCCCGAATGCCCTCCCCCATCCTGTTTCTTTTGGGAGCCAGCTGGGCAACCCAGAATGTCCTCCCCACTGGACATGCAAGGCATAGCCCCCAGTGTTTCCTGACTTTGTAGAACCCTCCACAGTTTTTATTGTGGTTGTGTGTGTGTGTGTGTGTGTGTGTGTGTTTAATTTGCTACCTGGTAGAGCTCGCTTTCTTTCTCAATCAAATTCTCTTTCAAGATCCCAGCTGTGTGTTTTGATGACTTACATTCTGATGGAGATTTTTGTGATACAGTCTGGTTTAGCGCAGGTTTTTTAAAATTCCGGTTTAGCAGAAGAACTTTTTCTGTTAAATGAAGTCTGAAGGCAAAGCCGCTCTGATTGAGGTGGATTTGGGGGGCCAGGGAGGTGTTGCTGGCAACACCGCTCGGCCTCTCCCAGCTCCTAAGACTCAGGATTCACAGTTTGGCCCAGACCACCAGCTAGCCGTGCGATCTCAAGCGAGTCTCTGCGTGACATGGGGGTATGATGTGAAGAATTAGAGTGTCCTGCCTCTGCTGGCCTGCGGCAAATGACTGGCCAGTGTGGGTCTCCACAAGTGGCAGTATATATTGGGTTTTAAATTATTTTTCCACTCCAAAAACTGAAGTCAGTTATTCCATCCTTCAGTGTATCCTAGCTATGTTCTAAACTCTCCTGGGCTCCTTGCTCTCCATATAAGAGAGGGCAGAGAGCAGAGGTAGTCTCCGGAAGTGTTTGCAAAAGACAATGGGCAAGAATCAGACTAGGGAGAATGTTGGAATAGAGGTTGAGGGCATGGGGGTTAAGTCATTGTTTAAAAAAAAAAAAAGGAGGTGGAAGAGAAGGAAAAGATAAGGGGGGGGGCAGAGGAGGGGAGGAGAGGGGAGGAGGGAAGCCCAGGTCAGCAAACACATGTTCCTCAAGAAACAGGAATTACTGAGTGCTCCAGAGAGCCTAGACCAGGGTGGCCACCCTAGGGAGTGCCAGCCTCACCTGGCAAGAAAACACCTTATGTCAAGGTAGACAGGTAACATGGGGCAGAGATCACCTGTAGCATCTTCCTAAAGTCAACCTCCATCCCAGGAAAACAAGAGGTAGAAGGAAGGGGAAACGGTGCTCTTGCGCAAAGCAGGTATTAGTGTCGCGCCTATAAGGTCATCCTCTGCCAGTGTTACCCTCAGGAGAAATGTCAGGTGATCGTACTACTCTTTTCCTTAGTTCTTTGCTGCACAGATTTCTAACAAGTGCATAGCAGCAAAAGAGCCCGGGGGAAGTGAGGGAGTGGTGAAGGCTTCCCCGTGGCCCCAGGCTGGTTTCAGCCCAGATATCAAGCTCATTTGTGAATTGTTACAGAAGAGGCCTGCATGCCAGGATCAGATTTAGGATAACGAAAGGACCCCAGATTGCCTGTGAAGCTGTCACATGCTCTGATGCACTGCTTTTGACATCCGTCCCCAAAACCATTTGTCCGACTAACCAAATTTGGAATGTCAGCTTGTGAGCACTGCTTACAAAATCGTGTCCCGATTCTGTGGCCCTCCCAGGCTTCAGTGCAATACATTAGACCTACAGATTCTGGTAGGCCTGAGAAAAAGCTCATGCGGGGACGCTGGGTCTCCCAGTGCTCATCCAAAGCCCCTGTGCACTGCTAAGCGCCCCAGCGAGCCACTCAGGAGGCATACGAAAAAGGGTGGATAAGGGACCGGAAATGAAAGTGGGCAGGGCTGCTCAGAACAGCAGCAACATCTGTCTGCAAGGCTGAAATAACTCTTTCATCTGGTTTGGTGTGTTGACTCCACCTTCAAGTTCTCAGCACAGTTCAGCATGTTCCAGACCATCAAAGACCAGCTGGAGCAGCGGACACGGATCCTGCAAGCCAACATCCGGTGGCAGCAGGAGGAGCTTCACAAGATCCAGGAGCAGCTCTGCCTGGTCCAGGACTCCAACATCCAGGTGAGACTCCTGCCTGGGCAAGTGTCCACCTCGGTCTCTGCACTCCCTGCCGCCCTCACATGTTTACCCACCGTTTCAGGGTGGGCAGGACTCCCGCCGAAGTCCCTCTGTCCTGCCCTAATGAGCCCTGCTTCCTAAGCATATTGCAACCTCCAGTACCAAGTACAAGGAACGAATCCCACCTCCTCCATTCCCAACTCCAGGCCAGATGTGAATTTCACATGGCACCCTCCCCCTTGGCCCCTTGCTCCGTTGGGCACATAGTGTCTGTATATCACCTGCATTTTCTTTTAAAAATTTTTCTTGAATGTTTTATTTTATTTCTGAGAGAGAGAGTCAGTGTAAGCAAGGGAGGGTCAGAGAGAGAGGGAGACACAGAATCCGAAGCAGGCTCCAGGCTCTGAGCTGTCAGCACAGAGCCCAATGGGGCTCGAACCCACGCACCTTGGGATCATGACCTGAGCCGAAGTCGGATGCCCAACCGACTGAGCCACCCAGGTGCCCCTATCACCTGCATTTTCATTCATGAGTGGTGGTGGTTCGCCCTGCATTGATGCCTGCCTCCCTCCTGTGGGGGTATAAACTCCCAGCACCTGTTCATAGCACCCAGCCAGCTACCCACGGGGTAGATGGAGGCAGCTCTACTATAGCCTCTCATCCAAAGCAGTGATGAAGGGAGATCTGGCAAATGAGGACATCTGCACCCTGCCTGGAGAGGGACAGGAGAGGAAGCTGGGGACTAGAGGTCAGCACCGTGGTGTCTCCAGGCCACCCCATTTGTGGCATGCCAATTGTGGCATTCTGCATGTTCTAACAGCAGCAGCTTTCAACCATGACGCTGCCCACCCTCCAGATGTCTCTTCTTTTTTTAAAAAAAATTATTAAATGTTTTATTTATTTCTGAGAGAGAAAGAGAGCGAGCGAGTGAGCGCACGAGCGGGTCAGAGAGAGGGAGACACAGAATCCGAATCTGTCAGCACAGAGCCCGACGCGGGGCTCGAAGTCAGACGCTTAACCGACTGAGCCACCCAGGCGCCCCCAGATGGCTCTTCTTTAAATCCTTTGGAGAGACTGCTTTTGGAGTGAAAGCTGTATATATTAGATTTCTTCCAAGGATAAATGATTTTTACCAAGTTTTACTGGTATCAATCCGAGACTATGTTTCTTCCCAAGCACATTCTTTTGACCCAGCCTCTAATTGTGAACTCACCTTGGAGTCTGCCTTGAGAGTTCTAAGCATTTGCACCCCCCCTTAGAAGAGGCAAGAGAGACCCTTGGGGAAAATGGCTAGAACCCTGGCCCGGCCACTTCCGGTCATGGTCCACACAGACCCTCCCGGGGAGGCGGGGGCGGCGACCAACAGGCTCTGAGTGGGCGCAGCGACTGAGCCCTGCGCGATGATAGAACGCGTGATGGGGCGGCGATGCTGGGTAGCGGGAGACACCTGCTGCGGGCCTTCCTGCCTCCCGGGGCTCCTCAGAGGCGCTCCTGGCTTGCTTTCCAGAGCCTCAGTGCCCCCGCCCACGCCACCCGCACACACCCTCAGCCCGGGGCCGGCTCCCCTCCCGGAGAAGGAGAACGTAGCCCAGCTGGACGCGCACTTCCTGCCCGGGTGTGTGTGTAGGGGGTGGGGGGGTCCGGGGGCGGAGAGCCCGGCCACGCCCAAAGCCCTGCAGCTGCCCCGCCTCCTCACCACGCCCCAAAACGGCCCGGGAGAAGACCACAGTGTTTACAGGAAAAGAAATGGAGTCATCAAGGTGTCAAAGTCCCTTTTTGCTTATTCCTTCCCAGCTGTATTATTTTCTCACTGATCCAAGGCCCGATTGGCAGAACTTGCCTGACTCCAATTACTTGAATGGAATTTTTACACTAACAGGAAGGGGAAAATTGAGCCAGAAACTGCTAAAAGCAAGGTAGGCGTATGAACATCCTCCTCAGAGCCCGGGCTTTTCTATTTCCTGCCTTTTCCACATTCAAACTGAATTCTAAAATAACAGAAGATACAAGGTTATATCTTTCATTCCTTGTTTTGAAGAAGTCTTATTTTTCTTCCTCGTGACCAATGCGTTTTGTTACGCACCGCCCCCTCCCAGAGTATCTCAATGCCAACAGAGCACCTGAGTTTTGTGAGGGTTGACGTGGAAATCAAGCCCTGCAGTGTGTTCCTTCCCCGATTTCATACTTGTGACCTTATCTTTGCAGTGGAATTTTCCAAAGAACATGGAAACCCACAGATAGTCCAACCAGAGAACATTTCCTCAAGCAGCCTGCCTAGTTTTACAAGTGTACAGATTTAAAGAAATACATTCCAAAATGTACAACCAAAATGTGATAGTCCTTAAGAAAAAACAACAAAACAAAACAAAAAAACCCTGTGTGGTTCAAGCATAAAAAATAAGCAAGTAAAAATTACTCCACCCCTTCCCTAAAAAGGTAGGAGTGGGGAGGAGAGATTACATAAAAATGGCAAAATGTTGATAATTGTTGAAGCCTAAACATGATGCACAGGGCTTCGTCATACCTCTATTTTGTGTATTTCTAAGATGTTCTGTAATACTAAGTTTGTAAAAGGAAGCAGATTAGAATAATGAAAAGCCACATGGGAGCATACAATTGGTTTATTCTTAAAATTAGAAGCTTTTTCCCCCCTCTGATAGCTTTTTCTATTTGAATGAAGGAACTGTTTTTCTCATACTTTCTATAAAGTTGACTCCTGTGTCTTTTAAGAAGTCGCCCTCCTATGCCATAAAATTCTACTTAATTGTGGGTAAAACAGAGGCATGGATGTGCACGGCAAATTAGGATTGTGCCCTACGAAATCCTTTATCAGAAAGTGCCTCTGAGCTTTCACTGAGACTATGTATACATGTGGTGCTTCCTGAGTACGATTCAAAACATACACACACACACACACACACACACACACACACACTTGGGTTATGAGGGAGAGGTCCTGTAAGGTGTTAGTGTTTGCACCTAGATGGAGTCATGAAGGACGCTACTTGCGGAGAGCTGTTCCAATGAAAGGCTGTGTCACCCCCTGCAGTCCAGAGGATGCCTCTTGCTCTCTTTTTGAGAGTATGCGTGCCCTCTGCTGGCTACTCAAAGAAATGCCAGGAAGGGCATCTGTAGCAATGGCAAATGTGTTCCTTGATAGTTCTTTTCAATTACTCATCTATCATTCCTTCCTTTCTTCCATCCACCCATTCATCCATCTATTCACCCGTAATTCTTTCCTTCCTTCCCTCAATCCACCTATGCATCCATCCATCATTCCTTCCTTCCTTCCATCCATCTACCCTCCATATACCCATCAATCCATCCATCCTTCAATCCATCCATCCACCTCCATACACCTATCCATCCATCCATCCATCCATCCATCCATCCATCCATCCATCCATCCATCTCTCTTTCCGTCCAGCAGACACCCATTATGTATCAAGCACTTGGTTACGCATTGTGAAAATTCAGAGATACACAGGACAGGGTTTCTACCCTCAGAAGGCACATCAGTGGGACAGAGTAGCAGACCCAGCAGTCTCTGATGTAACACAAGCAGAAGCATTTATTCATTCCATTCATTCATTTCTCAGATAGTTTTTGTGTGCCCAAAGAGGCAAAGGAACAAAAAGTTCCTTTTTTCATTTTAAATATTATTTCTTTCTAACATTGATTGAGGCCTTACTATGTCTCAGCATAAATTTTATTTAATCCTTTATGAGATATATACCGTTAATGTCATTGTTTTATCAATGAAGAAACTAAAGCTTTGGGAAGTCATGAAAACTGCCTAAGGTCATACCAGTAGGGTGTGGTGGGGTTGAAATCTGAACCTAGGTATGTGATTTAAGCTACATTATACTGCCTGTCATAAATAAAGGTTGCATTTTTTTGAAATCTAACCAGAAGATAAATTGTGCTCTACCAGAAAAATGTATGTTATGTAGTTTGAATATTGTGTTTTTGTTAAAGTGATGAAGTGTAGGTCCCCATGTGTGCTATAAATAAGCCATATTATCATAGATAACTGGGAAGCATAAAGTATTAATCCCCAAACTGAATCTGAGATGATGGGTACCCAGAAAATTCTTCTTAACTTCTTAAGTGACAGCTCTCATTCCAAACCTCTCTGGTGGGGTGGAGGTGTGAGTGGAAAGCAGGGAGATCAGGTGGGGTGGTGGAAAGGGCACCAGACGGGAACCTGGTCCAGCTCAGCTCAGCCACCCACCCACCTCAGGGCTCTGGGAGGCAGCTCAACCCTGCCCAGGAGGTGTAAATTTGAACTAATCTCTAAGTGTTCCTGCTAGTGTCTACTAGGCGTGGTTCCACCTCAGCCTTTCCATAATCACTGTCACCCAGCAAATGTTGGCATGTCGGTTCTGTATCAAGTTAGAGGTTGTACTGAACTGAGTACAGGAATAGAGGGCCAAAAACCCAGATGCTAGAAGAAAGAGGGACTTGCTCCTGAAGAACTCAAAGCTATAGGCCTTAAAGGGAGGAAAGCACTGCTTGTCAAGAATCCAGCATATTTGGGGGCACCTGAGTGGCTCAGTCAGTTAAGTATCTAACTCTTGATTTTGGCTCAGGTCATGATCTCACAGTTCGTGGGTTCGAGCCCCACATCTGGTTCTGTGCTGACAGCGCAGAGCCTGCTTGGGATTCTGTCTCCTTCTCTCTCTTCCCCTCCTCTGCTCACCAATAAACATTTAGGAAGGACGGAAGGAAGGAAGGAAGGAAGGAAGGAAGGAAGGAAGGAAGGAAGGAAGGAAGGAAGGAAGGAAGGAAGGAAGGATCGATCCAATATATTCAATAATATCAGTTTTCAATGCCCACAAGGACCTTTGATTAAAAGAGCTTTTTACAGATCTTAGGTTTAAATTTATTAAAAGTATTAAAGTTGTTTTTTTAAACCTTTAGAGTCAATTTACAGATTATATATTATTTACAAATCTACATATTTGGTCTAAAAATAGCAATGCTTTTACTTGTTTGTCCATCTAGTTTATAAACATAACAAATTATAAATAATCAACATTCTCTACCAAAGCTATTAATCTACAAGTTCAATTCGTCTAAATCTTCCAAACATGTCATGTGTTGAACAAGGCAGACTTGTCAACTTAGAAGTAAAATCTTTCTAAGCTCTTATGCAATTCTTCTAAATCAAACACAGCATAAATGAAGTAGGTCGAGGTTCTCATAAACAAACGTTCTACAAACTTATCAAATTCTCTTAAACCTTTCAAATTAAAACTACCAGGCCAATGTATCACATTTGCTTCCCTGGGAATGCAGAGTCACTTAGCTAATGGGGGCTGATTTGCCATCTCAGCTGGGAGCTGTAAGATCCCCAACCGCAGTGTGGGTGCACACCCGGGCCAGTGGTCGGAGACGTAAGGCCTGGCGCAGAGCCTGGTCCTACTGCCAGGATGGTGCAGCCGATGGCCCAGGTTAACCTAACCTCTGCCACCATTCATCCCATTCACAAGATATTTCTCTCTGCTCATGAGAAACTGATAAGCCGAGCAGTCTTTATGCAAGTACATCAAGTTATTTATAGACCACCTGGGGCTGAGTGTCTTTTACACTGATAGAACTCTATCACTAGACTGTAGCCTTCTATAAGGCAGGGTCAGCGTCCCTCCAACCCACTGCTCCATATCCAGGACCCTTTGCTTGTGGCATCACAGCACCCCACGTCCCCATGTTGAGTGAATGAATTCTTCCCAAGCAGGTCAGAGAGAGCAAAAAGGCCAACCTCTTACAGTGCATAGGGAATACAAAGAAGGTGCAGACACCTTGGTGTGTGGATGCAGACCCCTGACAGTGGAGGTACATGTGATCCCAACCTTAAAGGCACTCCTGTTCTGCTTCCAGATGTTTCTGCAGCAGCCAGCTGTATCCCTGAGCTTCAGCAGTGCATCACGGCCCGAGACTCAGCAGCAACTCCAGCAGAGGTCAGCCCCGGGCTCCCAGCCCCAGCTTGGGGCCAGCCCTCAACTCCCAGGGCAGATTGCCTCTGCCCAGGTGGCGAACCAGCACCTGCTCAGAGAATCAAGTGTGATATCAACGCAGGTAAACATGCTCGTTTTCACACTCAGTCCTTGCCTCTGAAGCTGACCAGGGCATGCTTGATTCCTGCAGTCCCCGTGAACTGGAAACCTACTGAGCCTTTCCTCTGTGACTGGGGCTAGAGTCTAGTGTGAGGGGCAGGGGATGTTTCTTTTCCTCATTCTAGGTCACTCTGAAGCCCCAAGTTGTACTAGTTTCCTTCTGTGTTTTATTAATATATTAAAATGCCCCAAAGGCATCCCACAGCTAAAACATTCAGCACTGATCCTGACCTGGGTTGGAGGTAGATATGGATACCCAGACACTCCCACTGACAGCCATCTGTCCCCGTGTGTGTGTCCTCAGCCCTCATCATCTACTCTTGGTTATAGCCATTATGAGTGTGAGAACACAGGTTACCCACTTCTGTTCATTGTCCCTCTCCCCTGGTCCACCATGCTCCCCCTCAGTCCTCCAGATTTCCCACCAAGCCCTTCCGTCATAGCCATTACCACCTACTACAAGCCGCCAGTGACCTTGCAGTCTGACAGTCAGCCAGCAATAAATGGCACTTGAATTGAATGGAATTAAGAAAACCTAAGCCTCTGCTTCTGGAAGATCAAAGACTGGAAGGCAAGATACAGCCTCTCCTCAAGCCTCATATTGGCATCCATAATCGTGGGTTCAGTAAACATCTGCTGAGCCCCTCTTATTCACCATCTCCCAGGGGAACAGAGATGAGTAAGCCTTGTCTTGACTCCAAGAAGCTTCTAGTCCCGTGGGGCCTCTGGGGATGTAAATAGATAACGTACAGTAAAATGTGGAAAAGTACACATGTAATAGTTCGGCCCACCTTTACCCAGATTTAAGGGTTTTCCTTTAAAATGCATCCTTTTGGTTTTAAAGGTCAACAGAAAAATTAATGAGAATAGCCAAGAAGAATTTGGAAAAGAAAAACTGAGGAAGGGCCTCTGCTATCTAGTATTGAAAGATTTCAAAGATACCTCAAGAGTTAAAACACTGTGGGGCCATCATATGAATGGACAGTCAGTTGAACACTGGAAAACCCAAAAAGCAAAAAAGCAAATCCATGCCCATTCCGTCATTCATTTAAGATTTCACTCAACAAGTACTTATGAAGTGCTCACTGTGTGCTAGGCACTAAGTTCTAAGCACTGAGGGACAGCGGTGAACAAAAGAGAAAAGAAAAAAAAAGCATCTCTGATGCAAGTCAGAGGAGAGATGCAAACAAGTAAAGATCACAGCATGTCACATGGTTATGCAAGAACACAGGTGAAGGTTGGGGGAGGGTAAGAACACAGGTGAAGGTTGGGGAGTGGGCTGGAGTTTTCAATAGGTAGCCTTTTCTTAGAGAAGATAATATGTGATCAGAGAGACCTGAGGGAATGAGAGAATGAACCATACCAGTACTAGGGGGATAAACATTCTGCATGGGGGAATCAGCCAGTGCAAAGGCTCTGAGGCCTGATGAGTTGGAGAGAAACAGTAAGGAGGTCCACATGTCTGGAGTAGAATTTGTGAAGCAGAAGATAGTTCAGTGCACATTTTCCTTACTTGCTGAGAGCCCAACACTGTTGTAGGCCCAAGGGATTCAAAGAATCCCTGAGGTGCTTATAAGCCAATGGGGAAGACAGTCCCAGCATCAGAATAGTTCAAAAACTACTGGGCCCTAGAGGTGCCTGAGGGGTTCAGTTGGTTAAGCATCCAACTCTTGATTTCAATTCAGGTTATGATCTCGTAGTTTGTGGGTTTGACCCCTTCATAGGCTTCATGCTGACAACACAGAGCCTGCTTGGGATTCTCTCTCTCCCTCTCTCTCTCTGCCACTCTCCTGTTTATTCCCGTGTGTGCTCTCGCTCTCTCAAAATGAATAAACTTAAACAAATAAAACCACAACAAAGTAAACTAGTGGGTCATAAGTTAGAAGAAGGGCCAGGGTGGGTTCTGGGAAGGGCTCCTGAAGAGATGACGCCTGATTTGAGTCTAAGTCTTACCTCTCTCATTAACGTGATCACCCCAGGGTCCACGGCCAATGAGGAGCTCACAGATGATGCAGGGAAGCAGCCACTCAGTGAGCAGCTTGACACCGCAGTTCAGCAGCACCACGGCTGTGCTCCCGCCAGCTCTGAGCCTGACCACGCTTGCTTCTGCCTCCCAGGATGGCAGCCAGTGCCAGCCCAGCCCAGACTTCAGCCATGATCGGCAGCTCAGGTACCAAGACTGCCCTCGGTTAATAGACAGCTCAGGTGCAGCTTTACAGTAATCATTGCAGCCTCCCTTCTGCCACCTCCCGGTCCCAGCTAACAAAGTGGCAATAGAGGACTGGGGTCTCCGATGGCTGTGCTCATCTTCCTTTGAGAGCAGAGCAGGCATGGTGGGCATCAGGGGCGACCAGAGAGGGCCCAGCCAGGCTGGGCAGGAGCTGCTGTCAGCCAGC
This sequence comes from Hyaena hyaena, assembly GCF_003009895.1. Lineage (NCBI taxonomy): Eukaryota > Metazoa > Chordata > Mammalia > Carnivora > Hyaenidae > Hyaena > Hyaena hyaena. The sequence goes on from NW_024081071.1 coordinate 502,191, forward strand.
AGGTCTACAGTTTGGGTGCTGATTCAAGTTTCCAATTTATTTCCTCCTCTGCTCCAAGGCTATTGCTGAGCCAGCCCATCCAGCCCATGATGCCTGGGTCCTGTGATGCGAGGCAGCCCTCAGAGGTCAGCAGGACTGGACGGCAAGTCAAGTAGGTGGCCCTGGGTGGAGGGAGGAGGCAGAGAACTGCACTGAGTGGTCTCAGGCTGGCAGGCCTATCGTCGGCCTGGACCAGCAGCGCTCCTGTGCATCTCACATGAAAGGCAAGGTCAAAGTGTGCCCACACCCTCTGCAAGGACACCTCCTTAGCTCTTCTTCCATTTCCCATTGAAGATCACACTGTGTAGCAGCATTCCATTCTTAGAGCAGGACCTGAATGAAACAATTAATTATATCCCTTGTCTGTCATCATCTTCAGGCATCTTTACGGGTCCTTCGCCCTTGATAACGTCCCAGGTAAATGTAGCCTGATCCTCTTCCCCAGGGCCCTCCCATGGCTCCATCTGATCAGCAGATGCTGGCACATTCCACAGGCATACTTGGACACTTGGAGCTCGCCAGCTCTGTGGTTCTGGTGGTGAGCCAGGGGACTGTGAAACCCTGCAGATGTGGGCCCTCCTTCCTTCCCAGACACGCAAACTCCTGTGTCTCCTTTCCGCAGGCTCTTCACCGCTTGTAGCCCCCACGTCCAGAAGCAGCTTCGCTCCACTGTTGCATTAACTACTGGGGATAGAGGTCACTGGAGACATAGGAACGGATGCTTGAAAAGCTACAGGAAAACAGTTCCTAGCTCTTGACATGAGGCAGAACTATCTCACAGATGTCTTTTTTGCATAACACTGGTTGAGTGTGTTTCTGAAGTTCACTGGGATGGGGCTAGCTAATTAGGCCTGGCCATCCTTAGAGCCGTCCCCTGAGACCAGCTCCCAGGCGCCCTTCCTCCCATGTCCTCCTTCAGCCAGTGATATAATAGTAACAGTGGATGGCTTCTGAACATTTCTGAGCGGCAGAGGCTGGTACCTGTATCGTTTCATTTTATCCCGATAAAACCCCCGTGATGGAGAGAGATGGGGAATGCACACTTCAGGAGGCCGCCTTTCAATTCTCTGATGGTGCTCTCGATTAGACAAAACAAAGACTCTCGTTACCTCACTTTCCAGAGATGCTTAAAATGCAGTGAACTAGGCAGAAATGGGTGTTCCTTCCTCTGGAATGCAAACTGCCATTTTCAGTCAACCCAATAATTGCCACCCTCCCCATAACCTCTACTGTCTCTTCCAGACATGACCTAATGCTCCACCTTGTTACAAATGATGTCACAGAGAGAAATCACATTTCCAGACTATATAATGCAAAATGGACTTCTCTGTGGTGTCTTTAAATACCTCTTCCTGGTCCGTGCTCTGGAGCTTTCCTAAATGGCCTTCTTGTCTCCCTTGTTCATGGACCATTATCATCAACCCCTTTTCTTTTTTTAAGTTTTTAAATCATGGTAGAATATACGTATAACATAAAATTCACCATCTTAACTATCTTTAGGTGGACACTTCAGTGGCACTCACCATCACTACCGTCCATCTCCAGAACTTCATCTTCTCAAATTAAAACTCCAAACCCCATTACACACTAGGTCCCCACTCTCTCTACCTGCTGTCCCCACGGGTCTACTTTCTGTCTCTTATGAATCTGACTCCTCTAGGAATCTCATCTAAGTGGAGTCATGCAGTATTTGTCCTTTTGCTTACTTCCTTTAGTATTACGTCACGTGCTCTGGAACGTGTGAGAATTTACTTCCTTTTTGAAGCTGAACAATATTCCATTATATGTATATACTGTGTTTTGCTTATCCATTCACCCATCAATGGCCACTGGGCTTGCTTGTGGAACTCTGGCTATTGTGAATATTGTTGCTACAAACCTGGGTGTACAAATATCTTCCCGAGTCCCTGCATTCCTCTTCTCTTGGGTACATCCCCAGAAGTGACATTGCTGGATTGTGGTGTAATTCTAAGCTTACTTCTCTGAGGAACTGCCATCCTGTCTTCCGGAGTGGCTGCACCATTTTACATGTCTATCAGCGCACATAGCTTCCAATTTCTCCACGTCCTCGTCATCACTTATAATTTTGGTGGGGTTTTTTCCATAATAGCCATTGTGATGGCTGTGAAGTGGTCTCTCATTTCAATTTTGATTTCTACTTCCCTAATGACTAAGGATGTTAAGCATCTCTTTTTGCGATTGGTCATCGCAATCTTTTTTTTAGAGCAATGTTGTTCGAACCCTTTGCCTATTTTTTTAGCCAGGCTGTTTTGTCGTTATTGAGTTATAGGATTGTTTTTAGTAACCTGGGCATTAATCCCTTATTAGATATATGATTCACAAATATTTTTCACTGGTGGCCTTCTCAATCCATGGATAGTGTCCTTTAAGGCACCAAAGTTTTCAGTTCTGATGAAGTCCAGTCTATCAGTGTGTGTCTGTGTCTATCAGTGTGTGTCTGTGTCTATCATCAGTGTGTGTCTGTGTCTATCAGTGTGTGCCTATGTCTATCAGTGTGTGTCTGTGTCTATCAGTGTGTGTCTATGTCTATCAGTGTGTCCTTTTGTTGTTGCCTGTGCTGTTGGCGTCACATCAATGCCTCTTTCTCAAAAGTCTGTTTTCTCCTTCCCACCTGTGACCCAGCAGGTATCCGCAGAGCCAGGCCGTGTTTCAAAATGCAGACATGCACACCACCAGCAGCAGCTCCTCGCCCCCCATCCTGCTGATGGGACAGGCGGTGCCTCAGCCCAGCTTCCCCACCGCCGCCTCCAGGCAGTCGCCCCTGCAGCCCGCACAGGCCCCGCAGCAGGCACAGCACTTCCTGCAGGTGGGCGCCACATGAATGCATGAGGGCACAGGCCCCAGCTCCACTGCTCAGGTCCAGCAGGCTTTTCCTCCCTTGCTGTCAAAGTGGTCTAGTCCTCATTTACAAAATACATCCCGCATAGATTTGCATTTGAATCTTTATAGTCTATGAAGTTTATAATACTAAAAGTTTGTAAGCCTGTGCATATTTAGTATGAGAAATTTAGACTCAGCCATTATGCCTCCTAGGGTATGTGCTTAAAAGGTGCATCATCAAAAAGGAATTTTTATTATAGTGTCCATGTATTTTAGAGCAAAAATCAGACCCTGACTATTGCTTGTCAGACTTGTTAGTGTGTTTATACACAAAGTCTGATACAAATATAAAATTAAACCATGTTTAAAGATTCATCAAGCTTGCTGGATAAATACAAGATGAAGCATGAAGTCGGGGCTTTCCAGGGAAATGTGGGGTACATTTCCATGTGGTCACTACTTACTTCAAGCACGTGCCAAATCCACTGGAGCCCTAGAGCCAGTAATTGGGGTTCAGATGGAACAGAAGTGTCTGCTTGGGCTCTGGCCTTCCCTCCAACATAAGGCCAGAGCGCCTTCCTGCCCCAGCCCTGACCCTGACCTGTGCACATCCTCCCTGGCCTCCAGCCCCCACCACAGGGCAGGGCATCTCTTTCCCTTCACCCCCTCTCCACCCTGCTCAGGCACCTTCAAAGCCACAGGTGGGTATGGTGACTGAGACGTTGAAAAGTCAGTGGGATAAAGATGAAAGGAGTCGCCCTTGAAGGTCTTGAATGCAATTTAATTCCAAAGGTGCTAAACCATCTGTGATATACCTTTCAAAGTCCCCTAACCCCAAGCATAGTGGGAGGCAACTGAAGACTTCAGCATTGCATGTCTTATCATTTTGCAGGACACAAGCGATTTTTGGACAGGCTCAGGTGAAGTGAGAAGGCAGGGATGGTCTGGGAAGAGTTAGCGGCCTCTGTGTCTTTCTTCAGCCCTGGCAACGGACATGTTCACAGGCACCTGTACCTCCAGGATGTGGGGCTAAGAATGCACAACCAAATGCTAAGAGCGTTTGGGCCTTCTCGCTGCCCCCAGGGGCCTCATGGTGCACTGTGGGGAGACGGGATGTCACAGAGAGCTGTCAGGCCCTGGGTTAGTGCCAGGGAAGAGCACTGTGGCTGGAGGCCTTCGTGGAGGAAGGATTTGGCGGGGGGGTGGGGGGGTGGGGGGGGTGGGGGGGGAGTGGGTACAGGGGGACACCTGCTGCAGAGCCAAGGTGTGGATGGAGTGAATGGACAGGAAGGGACCGTGCTCCAACAGAGGGACAGACTGAGCAAAAGTGGAGGAGGAGGCGTGCCTGTGGTGTCCTGGGTTGTTTGGATGGGAGAGATTTCATGGATGCGAATAGTGGGAGATGGGGCTGAAGGTTCCAAAGTTAGAGGTTGACCAGTGGAAGTTTCTGAGCTTCAAGTTAGGATGTTCCCCAATAGGTGCTGGCGAATGGCAGTATTTGGAAGTAGTTACCGAATCAAGGACCGTGGTGAAAAGTATGCTGACCGCATGTGTGTTTGGATTCTCTCCTGTCAGTTATCTGCATGTGGTCTCAGGGTCCAACATCCCAAAACAGGCCACATGGAAGTCATGTGCACATGTACAGGAAACCACGCCCCAAAGCCCAGCTCCTGGTCCACTGGCCCAAAAGAACCCCTGGTGCTTGGCTTCCAAATTCACACCCATCTGGGGGAGCCTCAGGCTCCTTTCTTCCCCACCCACCCTGCACCCCTGCCGCCACGAGGTCTCTACCCCCACCAGCCGTGGAGGCGAGTCCTGTAGTCTGACCACATGGTCATTGCCACCCCAGCATCTCCACGGAGGAGTTGCCAAAGCACAGAGGCACCTCTGGAGCCCTTTGTCTCTTCTTCACAGGTGCAGGCGCCAACCTCTTTGCACAGTGAGCAGCAGGACTCCCTACTTCTTTCCACCTACTCACAGCCGCCAGGGACCCTGGGCTACCCCCCGCCGCCCCAGCCCCCGCGCCCACCCCGAAGGGTCAGCAGCCTGTCTGAGTCCTCCGGCCTCCAGCAGCCACCCCGGTAGTGCCCTGGCATGGAAGTCGGGTCACAATCAGCTTTAACCAATGGACAGACGATGGAGTGGCCCCAAGAGTGGGGAGAGGAGTTTAAATCCTTGGCTTTTATGCACAGTGCATACATTTCAGAACTCCTGGATGGTAACCTTCTCCGGAGCACAGCGGCCGGCATGTGACACATGATCAGGATACTGGCCGAGTTTCCCTTGCCTCTGTGTTTCTCGGGCACACTCTACAGCCATACTCAGATGGAAACCGAGTGCCCCACGTAAGTGTCGTTACTCAGTTTACCAAGCAGGTGGCACGGCTCACTGCGTCCTCCTGAGAGAGCGCACTGGTTGCTCTAGCTGGCTGTGGTCTGTCCACGCTTGCTAGCTGGCCTTCACTCTCTTGACCCTCTTTCCTTTGCATTCGAGAAGCACTGGGTCAGAGATCTGTTGAAGAGAGAGAATAAAGAGATTATTTTTCATTATTTTTAAATGGTTGTTTTTGTTTTAATTTGCACAGCTGCAGAGAGGAGATAACTTAGGCACTTTAGGTTTTAAAAATAATAAGGTCTCATGACTTCACATGGAGACCTCAGTAACAAAACCAGCCCACCAATCAGACGGCAGAGCTGGTCATTCTTCACCAGGCTGCACCCACACCCTCTGGCCTAAAACCTAATGGAAAGAGGTTCTTCGCCCCATGCCCATTCTGGTGATTATTGTTTCCCCTAAATATAACACTGGACTGTTCCTGTTTACTTGGTGGATTGCAACTACAAAGGCCGACTCAAAGCAAAGCACAATCATGCAGCTGATGTTCCGGAATTCTGTTAGGAACTAGGAGACTTTGGAGGAAGAGGTTTCACAAGCCAGACTGGCCTGTGGAGCCCCAGGTCCCTGAGGAGACCCCACCACGCACCGGCCCCTTGAATCAGAATGCTGCATCTTTCTACAGATCTTTCATGATAAGACCGAGGATTGGATTCTCCTTTTCCAAATGCACTTTGCTTTTTTTGTATGTTTTGTTATGTTGAGATGTTTCTAAAGAAAAGGGTTTTATGTAATTAAAAGACGAAGTGTAGTGAACTGTACAGCTGTTGTAATAATGACCTATTTCTATATAAAATAAAATTGTATGGATTATGTGTAAATTATTTTGTATCTGAGACACCAGTTCCTTTCCCAAATATAAAAGTATAAAAGTTTTCTTGTGTTTTTCTGTGAGTGGAAATTTTGTAATAAATTAACAAATTTGTACAATTTCCTCTGGAAGCAGTTTCTGTCCCTTGGTATATATGCATGCAGACATCTTCATTTTTAAATCTTTTCTTATTTCAAGATGTTTCTAAGGATAATCGAAGATACAGAAAAGGTGAAAGCAAGCAATGAATAAATCCAAGTTTTTTGAGCTGCAACATGTGCACCAGCCCATCAGGCTCCTGACCTTCATAATTAAAGGCTGTGCCGGAAAAAAGAGCAGTGGTTCACTGTAAAGATGACAGCACAACAAACAGAAACAGAAAAGGCTCCTGGAAACATCTCTGCCTTCTAGACATAGGGAATCTGTGGAGATGACTGAGACGTTCTGCATCAAAGCCGTCACAGCCCATAATTAAACTCACCTGGGCTGGAGTTCATGGGCTCCAACTGCCAACACTTAGGTATCAGTGATGCACATGGGGTTTGTGTGTCTGTGTGTGAGAAGTGTGTACACGTGTTGATGGAGGGAGCTATAACAGTAGTACCTAGGAGACTTCTGCCAACTACAGACATTCCCTCTCTCCCATGAGGCCTCATCACACTGACATAAGGGTGCCCTGGCACACTATGATTGAGAGTCACTGAGATGAGGAGCCCTTTCCATAAACAGCCCAAGAGAACTGAGTTCCTTTCCTTGTTCCATTGCTAAAGTTCTGTGCTTCCACCTGCTTCCCTGTGAAATAGGGGTAACTCCTCTGTTCTGTGGCAAGGATCACTTTTCGTTGGCACAAGAGGCTATACGAATAAAATCATCAAAAAGGAGTTTTATTGTTCACAAAATTGCTGTATTCCTGAAAAAAGGTAAGTCTAAATGTTGTGCATGCTTTAGGATCATTTACTATGCTTTAAAGGAATCAGAAGTGAACCTTCTTTCTAAAACAAAAATTCTGGGGGGTGCCTGGCTGGCTCAGTCAGTGGAACATGTGACTCTTGATCTAAGGGTCATAAATTCAAGCTCCATGTTAGGCGTGGAGCCTACTTAAATTAAAATTAAAAATAAATAAAAGAAATGTAGAGGCTGCTTTTAAGGCAAATGGACTCAAGAATGGAATATAGAAAGGGTGGACAGTGGCCCTGTGGCTGAGTACAAGCACACCCATCAGGTGACCCACCTCGAAATATCCACAGGCCCTAACTAACCAAAGGGCTACATACAGCCAGGCGCAGTTACCAAAAAAGGGGACATTCCATAACTCACCATACCTCCTCACCTCCCCTTTTTAAAAACAGCCCCCACTGTCTTGTTGCTAACAGCCTCTCTTTTGCGCTCTGGCCTGCCGCTCTTTGTGGTGTATTCAATAAACGTCTATCACCTTTCTGCCTTGGGTGAATTCTTTCACCACCCACACTGCTGACCCCCATGATCCAATCAGGAGAGACACCACAATTTTATTCTTTATTTTTTTTATGATTTTTTTTGTACAAATAGTTTATTGTCAAGTTGGTTTTCATATAACACCCAGTGCTCATCCCCACAAGTGCCCTCCTCCATGCACATCTCCCCCTCCTCTCTCCACACCCATCAGTCCTCAGTTTGTTCTCATCATTCAAGAGTCTCTCATGGTTTGCCTCTCTCCCTTTCCCCCACCATTTCCCCCCTTCTTCTCCCCCATGGTCCCCGTTAAGTTCCTCCTAATCCTCCTATATGTGCAATCATATGGTATTTGTCCTTCTCTGCCTGACTTATTTCGCTCAGCATAACACCCTCAAGGTCCATCCATGTGGCTACACACGGCCAGATTTCATTCTTTCTCATTGCCATGTAGTATTCCATCGTATAGATAAACCACATATTCTTGATCCATTCGTCTGTTGACGGACACTTAGGCTCTTTCCATGTTTTGGCTATTGTCAAGAGTGCTGCTATGAACATTGGGGTCCATGTGCCCTTATGCATCAGCATTCCTATATCCCTGGGGTAAATTCCTAGCAGTGCTATTGCTGGGTCATAGGGGAGTTCTATTGTTAACTTTTTGAGGAACCTCCACACTTTTCCAGAGGGGCTGCACCAGTTTACATTCCCACCAACAGTGTAGGAGGGTGCCCGTTTCTCTACATCCTCGTCAGCATCTAGAGTTCTCTGATTTGCTCATTTTAGCCACTCTGACTGGCGTGAGGTGGTATCTAAGTGTGGTTTTGATTTGTATTTCCCCGATGAGAAGGGATGCTGAGCATCATTTCATGTCTGTTGGCCATCTGGATGTCCTCTTTGGAGAAGTATCTGTTCATATCTTCTGCCCATTTCTTTACTGGGTTGTTTGTTTTTCGGGTGTGGAGTTTGGTGAGTTCCTTATAGATTTTGGATATTAACCCTTTGTCTGATATGTCATTTGCAACTATCTTTTTCCATTCCGTTGGTTGTCTATTAGTTTTATGGATAGTTTCCTTTGCTGTGCAGAAGCTTTTAATCTTGATGAGGTCCAAACAGTTTATTTTTGCTCTTGATTCTTTTGCTTTTGGGGATGTAGCAAGTAAGAAATCGCTGCGGTGGAGGTCAAGGGTTTTGATGGTTTCCTGTCTCACGTTCAGGTCCTTTATCCATTTTGAGTTTATTTTTGTGTATGGTGTGAGAAAATGATCTAGTTTCATTCTTCTGCATGTTGCTGTCCAGTTCTCCCAGCACCATCTGTTAAAGAGGCTTTTTTCCATTGGATACTCTTTCCTGCTTTGTCAAAGATTAGTTGGCTGGATACCTTTGGGTCCAGCTCTGAGTTCTCAATTCTATTCCATTGGTCTATGTGTCTGTTTTTGTGCCAATACCGTACTGTCTTGATGATGATAGCTTTGTAGTAGAGGCTAAAGTCTGGGATGGTGAAACCTCCCGTTTTGGTTTTATTCTTCAGTATTACTTTGGCTATTTGGGGTCTTTTGTGGTTCCATACAAAATTTAGGATAGTTTGTTCTAGTTTTGAGAAGTATGCTGGTGCAATTTTGATTGGAATTGCATTGAATGTGTAGATTGCTTTGGGTAGTAATGACATTTTAACTATATTTGTTCTTCTGATCCATGAACATGGAATATTTTTCCATTTCTTTGTGTCTTCTTCAATTTCCTTCATGAGTTTTCTATAGTTTTCATCATACAGATCTCTTGTATCCTTGGTCAGGTTTATTCCTAGATATTTTATGGTTTTTTGTGCAATTGTGAATGGGATCAGTTTCTTGATTTCTCTTTCTGTTGCTTCATTATTGGTGTATAAAAATGCAACCGATTTCTGTACGTTGATTTTGTACCCTGCAACTTGACTGAATTCTTGGATCAGTTCTAGTAGGCTTCTGGTGGAGTCTGTTAGGTGTTCCATGTAGAGTATCATGTTGTCTGAAAAAAGTGAAAGTTTGACTTCTTCTTTGCCAATTCTGATGCCTTTTATTTCCTTTTGTTGTCTGATGGCTGATGCTAGGACTTCCAGCACTATGTTAAACAACAGGAGAGACACCACAATTTAGACACCACAAAAAAGTCTGTGCTAAACTAGATGAACTATTTTGTAACTGAGCTGTTTTGTAAATTTGAAGGTTTATAAATCTGATTTTTCTGTATTTGTATTTTAATTGGCCATCGGAATCCTAAGTAAAGCAAGTTTTTTAATGGAAACAGCACATTTATTGTACTGGGATTTTCAGGCTGGAAGTCATTGAAAGAGGGCGGAGTATAAACCATGCTACTAATTTAATTTAGCATTGCTTAAAGCTCATACACGTTCAGAATCTGGATAAACTCAGAAAACTCTTATTGTGCAACGTTTCTTTAAACCCACGTAACATCAAAAAAACACAAAAAACAAACGCACATAACATCAGTGGAAGTTTAATCCCTAAGATTTTGATTCATTTAATTCTGCTCATTAAAATGTTTTGCAACCCTGTCTCGTTTCCAGAAAAAATCATGACTTTTCTCTTTGGAAAACTGTAGTCTTGGCTCATAAGAAGTGGACGAAATGTGAACTTGAATACGCAAGTGTTAGAATGCTGCCACTGGACATATCTTCCTTTGGCGCCTTCATTCTGCACCACCAAACCCCTTTCATCTTAAAAACCTTCCAGTGGCTTTTCTTAGGAAGTCCCATTGGACCTTCCAGCTTAGCCCAGCACAAATCTACCCCAAAAGACCCTCTAGCACTTGAGGGTTTGTCGCCCTCTTGAAACTGGGGTCTTCTTCCTTGCTCCCCCAACAGGAAATCATTCAGATCCTGTTCATTTTAAGGATTCCCTGGTAATTACTAAAAGTAAAAAACATGGGAGAGCAGCCCAGGTAACAAATACTGGAGACTTACAAAGGACACAAAGTTCATCCTAAAGTTTTGGTCTCTGGGAGGCCAGCAGTGACTGGCCTGACCCCTGAGGCTTGGGAAGGAAGAGGCTGAAAGAGCTTGCTGGGCTAAACTGAAACAGGAGAGCCCCAGCCAGGCTAATGATGATCAGTCCTTTAAACTAAATGGTTTTTATATGTCTGTTCAACCTTGACTTAAAGCAGCACAGTTGACATCTGAGAGGACTGTTTTGTAGATTTTCAACTGGTGGGGTCTATTTGCTTGAAAGTTTCACCACTTTAGAGATCCAAAAAGATCCTACAATGTTTCAGAGAAAATAAAACCTCACCAAGGAGGATACATGGCTTCTCAACAACCACACTAAAAGAAGACAATGGAGAATGCCTTCAAAACAGTGGGGAGAAATTATTTTCAACCTGAAATTCCATACAAGTCAAAACATTAATAAACTTGAGGGTTGATAAAAACTTTCAGGTATGTGAGGGCTCAACAACTTTAGCTCCCATCCTCCCTGTCTTACGAAGCCATTAAATGGTGTGCTCCTGTGAAGGGAGTTCATTACGAATAAGCATGGACCCACGGATCAAACTGTCTTAGAATTCCCAAACTGGTTGATACCCAGTTTCTAGGTCTCTGGGAAGCTCTAGAATCATGCCTCTGGGCACCTCCTCAGAGCTCCCTATTGTTTCTCGCATCATATCTAAACCATTTGTTCAACTGGACTGCCTACTACTTCCCCAGGTCCCCTGAGAGTATGGCTTCTCTCCCAGCCTTTGTGCCCTAAGGGACAGCACTGGTGGAAAGCAACAGACTCCTTACTCTGTCTTCATCTGGCTCCTCCCCACTCCCCACTGCTCCAATAGTGAAACTTGCTAAAATCACTGATACTCTCCCGTTTGGAGAATCTAGTGGGCCCATCTGTTTTTGCCTTCTTTGAGCCCTGTAGCATTTAGAACTTGTTGACCACTCTGGCTTCCTTTTGACTTAGAACATGTTCAACTAAGTCTTTTCCAACTGCTCCAATGACACGTTGCTAATTTCTTCAGCCCCCATCTCTTAAATGTAGTGAGTCTACACTGGTCTTCTCTTTCCAACTCCTCTTGATTTTACCTACTTGTATCTGTAAAATCGGTCTGCTTCTTTCCAAACCCGATGCAACTGCCTTAGTTCAGAGATCCTTACTCGTCTCTGTCGTGTAAATAGCTTCTTCCTACTAGTTTCCTTGCTACGATCTGGCCCCCCTGCTCCTAATCTATTCTTGACAATGTAACTGAATTAATTCTAAAACAAATCCGATCGTGGCACTAAAACTTCAATGATGCATTACTCAAACTCTTGAGTAAGGCCCCACACTACCTCACCTCTCCGCCTAGAGTCCAGGAAGCCCTAGACTTCAGACGGTTCACCTGCCGCGCTCCACCACGTCTCCACCGGGCTACCTCCTGCCCATCCTTTCAGCGCAGCACAAGCCTCCCTGCTTTCTGCACCCCCGGCCCACCCATGCATCGGGCCGGACACGACCCTCGGGTGGCTCCACCGTCCAGGACAGTAAGCACTCCCATTCAGGAGTGTCCCGGCTCGAAGAGGACCCCGCCAGGGCCGCAGCTGTCTCCGACTTCTACGGCACCGCCAGCCAGGCACGGCGCCGCTCCCAGGTGCAGCAAAGGTCGGCCGAAACAAGGGGACAATGGGAAAAACAACGTAGCGCCTTCTTTTCCCGCCCCAGGTCCCGTTCAGCTGTGGGCCTGGGTTTTATTTCCTCTGAAGACTTAGAGGCAGAGCAAAGAGACCCCGCCGCGCCTCCAGGGCGCCGGAGAAAACTAGGCTGCTAGAAGGCGGAGGCCAAGCGCGCGCGGCAGGAACGCGAAGCCACGACCCCCTCCCCGGCTCCGCCCCCGAAGCGTGCTCGCTTTTCCCCGCCCGGGCACCGCCTACTACGCAGCCTCGCCTCCCTCTTCCACCCACCTCCGGGCGACCCGGAAGTTGTACGCGAGACGCCGCTTTCCCTCTCCCACAATACCTCGCGCTCTTCCTTTCCAACCCGGGCCCGGCAGAGTGAGTATGGCTGTTGGGTCCCGGCTTCGATAATCTGCTTTCATCCTCGCTCGGGGTTGTGCTGACCGGGACGGCGAGATTTCTCCTAAGCCGGCCCAGGAATCCGCGTTTCGCGGGGGCGGGAATCCGCGCTGTTTAGGGGACCTGGGAAGGAATGTGGCCAGGCTTACGGGAGCCGAGCTTCAGGGGTTTCTGGGGCGGGACCATCTGAGGGGCATGGTGCTTTGGCCGCGGAGTAACCGACTTGGCTTTGCCCATGCCTGGGACTTCGGGGCCCTAGCAGAACCCGCCGTACCCGGAAGCGTCCCGAGGGTGGCTTTGTGAGGCCGGGCTCGGGAGGGAGGACTTGGCTTGCGCTGGCCCCGCTCTGCTCTGAACTTCCTTGTCGCCTGGGTTTAGATGGCTCCCGCGAAGAAGGGTGGCGAGAAGAAGAAGGGCCGTTCTGCCATCAACGAGGTAGTGACCCGAGAATACACCATCAACATTCACAAGCGCATCCATGGAGTGTGAGTATCTCTGCAGTCGGTCCGGTGCCTTGCTGGTTGGGAATTTCCGAACTCACGCGTCTGGCTGTCACTCTGAAGTCTGTCTAGTTGTTTAAAAGCTAAAAATCCGGGTCTCTATTCCATATCTCCTATTTAAGGCTTATAGTGTTTAAAGCGTAGTCCTCGGAGGTTCGGGGCTGGAAACACAAACTGAAGAGTAGTTTCTGGGATAGACAGTTGGGGGGAACTTGGTGGTGATAAAATCATTTCACAGGGTGCTTTGTAACTGAATAAACCTGGGCAGGGTAACGGGTGTATAGGAAGAAATGCAGACTGTTTTAAATCTCTCGACTCCGGTAAAACTAACCAATTACCTGAAAAAGCTGTATTTACTCCAGCATGTGGACGTTTGAAGGGGATTCTTTTAGTTCCTGCCTCACACAAATATTTATTAACTAATGCTGGTTGAGTTTTGATACCAGAAGTGAGACTGTTAGACAAGAAAAGACTATGTCAGTGGAGTATTAGGGCAATATTTGTGCAAAGGACACATGGCTGTTGTGGATTTGTGATGGACAAGAATACTGGGAATTATTTTGAATGTTCTAGTTCTTAGGGTTTTTTTTTTTGTTTTGTTTTGTTTGCTTTTATGGTTTTTAGTTCTTAAGTTTACTGCTGAAAATGGAGACCCAAACCCTTCTTATTCGTTAATTTTAAAACATCCACCAGCAAGCACATTTCCCCCCACTAGTGCGTATCAGATTTTCTATTTGGCTTAATCATAGCCTTGTAAAGAGAGACAAAGTAACCTTAAATTGAAGGAAAAAAATTATTTTGCTTCAGTATCCATAGCCCCAGTTTGCAAAAATGTTTCAAGTAGTTCTGTCAAGGTTCTAAACAGATATGATCCTTGAGCCTCAACTTGGACTTAGAGTAAATAATTTTTCCTTAATTCCAAAGTTCACAAAGTGTTTCTATCGCAAAAGACCCCAAAAACAAATATGGAAAGGAGAAGGTGATTGATCCTAGGTCCTTGGGCATTGAGATGATATTTTCACACTGATCTTTAAACACTAGGGCACATCTGGGTGGTTTGGTCAGTTAAACGTCCACCTTTGGCTCTGGTCATGATCTTGCAGTTTGTGAGTTCGAGCCGTGCGACAGGCTCCATGCTGACAGCTCAGAGCTTAGAGCCTGGTTAGAGGATTCTGTGTCTCCCTCTCTCTGCCCCTCCCTTGCTTGTGCTCTATCTCTCAAAGATAAACAACAAAATAGAAATAACATTGGTATAAGCTGGAAAGTTGCTTGACTTTTAAGTATTATCTGCTTTCTATTCGGTAGAGTCTGTTGGCAGTATTTCTCAGTAAAAATAAAACCACGTTCTAATGTATGTGGAGCCTGTTAATACCTAAACATTAATTTTATTTGGCATGTTACTATAGCATTCTAGCCAAACACCTACTCAGGTTAAAAATAGTGTCAGCATTGAGACCAAATTTTAATTGGGCCGCCCATAAACTTTTACATTGGAGCCCTTTATTTTGCCTCCTGGAATATCCTGATATCATTCTGAAGTTTCAGTATTAAGCTCCTCAGAGCAATAGAGCAAGGTGGTAGCTAAATTCTTAGGCCGAGTTACAGTCTGTGCCTTTTGGAAGAACCAACACCTTGTTAATTGGTTAAGGCAAAGACCCGCACAAGGTATGGTCCCCTTAACATCCGTTCTCGAAAATGATAAGAGTATAACTGACAACCAAGAAACCAAAAACCTGGAGCCAGATTGGCTGAAAGTTGTGGACCAGGGCATGAGAAAAGATGGCTGTAGGTAAACTCACATTATTGGTGAAGAGCTTTGGGAAAGGCCTAGGTGTATGCAGAAACAAGACTGGTACATGTCTGTGTTCTAATACCGACTTCAAACTATCCGTAAATAGAAGTGAGGTCCCAAACAGTAGACGTTCTGTCCCCAAAGCCTCTTCATCTAGAGACTTCAATAGTAATTGGCCCAGAGAAAAGGAGTGAGTCCTCATCAAATTGATAGCCCTGCTTCCCATGTCCTAATTTTGTAGATCTGTAGATAGCTATTCAGTGAGAAGCGGAGTACTCTGGAGTGTACTTACAAAATTCTCCTTGACCATTTTTCCAGTCGTCTTCCTGCACACAGGAACATCAGCACCAGAATCTTAACAACTCAGGACTACCCAATGCCAGAGTCATACTAAGTCATTATAAAAGGTTTCTTTGGGAAATTGACTGAGTATGGTTCTTAGAAGATAAAGGGGCCAAATTCACCTAATACAGTGACCAACGTTCGTGTTTCTCTCTCCCCTTTTAAACTCATCTTTAATCTTAGATATTTTAAACACATAACCTACTAATAGTAAACACATTCATGCAAGGAATACCCAATCACTATTCTTTGGTTGGATACATCATGAAATAGTGGACTTAGTAAGGTGATGAGATAACAGTTGGGGTGGGGTACTTGTTCAGTCATCTTTGAAACACTTAGAAATCTTGATGGGTTTTTTTTCTCTTCTGCAAGGTCTTTTTCAGAAAATGCAAGCAGTGCAAAAGTAAATGACCAAAAAAACTACATTTGGTCATTGTAGGTGTCCTTGTAGGTTACCAGCACTTCTGTTGCAGGAAGATGTCCTCTCAGTTCACAAGGAGCATCCAGTTCAGAACCAAAGTGACTCTCAGTGCTGGCGTTCGATTCCCGGCAGATTAACCTCCGAATCATCTGACAGGGAGATCCTGATAACGCCGGGAATACAATACTGGGGCACACAAGTCAATAGTGGCCAGAGAAGGAATTTGAGGAGCCTTACTAGGCTGGAATTCTGAACCATTCCTTCCAAGGCTCTTAGTTGAGGGAGATGATTATAGTTTAGTTCAGGCCAGCAGACCTCTGACTTTGAGTATTCCTTTATAGTTTGCCTGAAGTAGGCTCTTTAACTAGTGATTGATGTGGTCACATTAATACTATAAATGCCTGATGGAGAATGTTTGTTTGGTTTAACAAGTGGAATATAGCACTTGGTTTTTTCATCTACTGTAACTCTGGATGCCTGGGATACTCCCCATTCTGATTGATTAATTCTGCTTAATAACAGGAGCCATCACAGATTTGTGCACAAGTGGGGTTATTGCCACACACCTGGATTTCTCCTGTGATCCACAGTGCCATTGGGGCAGTCTCTGAGGCTTGTTGAAGGCACTGGTTTTTTTGTTAGTTTTTTGTTTTTAAACATTCATTCATTTTTCAGAGAGAGACAGAGTGTGGGTTGGGAAGGAGCAGAGAGCAAGGCAGACGTAGAATCCTAAGCAGGCTCCAGAATCTGGGCTGTCAGCCCGACGTGGGACTCGCATCCACAAACCGTGAGTTCATGACCTGAGCTGAAGTCGAATGCTTAACTGAGCTACGCAGGTGCCCCTGAGAGTTTTTAATAACAGATGTTACACAGCAGAATAGTCTATTGAGGCACCAATCTGTGGAGCAAAATTTCTTACACCGTAATGGGCATTCTCTTTATCTCAAAAAAAAAAAAAAAAAACATTAATTTTGTGAGGGATTGAATGAAATGTGGGTCAGTACCCACACTGGGCTTCCTACTTCACCATTGCATTCCCAGCCAAGTGTTGATTGTGTGTGAGCCCAGGAACATCATGTGCAGTGACTTCTAGGTCAAGAATCCAGTCTTTTTTTTTTTTTAATGTTTCTTTTTGAGAGTGGGGGAGGGGCAGAGAGAGGAGACAGAATCAGAAGCAGGCTCCAGGCTCTGAGCTGTTGGCACAGAACCTGATGCGGGGCTCGAACTCACAAACCTTGAGATGACCTGAGCTAAAGTCGGACTCTTAACCTACAGAGCCACCCAGGTGCTCCGAAATCCAGTGCCTTTTTGCATTGATATTGCTTGGGGGTAACCACATTTCCTTCTCTCCACCCCTTTATTTGGGACATTCATACATTCGTTTGGGAGCACATCAAGCACTTAATTGTATTAGACACAGACCTGGACTCTGCAGATTCATTAGGAAATCAGAAACCCTGTCCTTCAAATTTATTTAGTAAGGGATTAAGATTCAAAGTGGTAAAAAGTACCAAGTGAAAAGCCACTCACCTGTGAAAGTGCATGCTGTATTAAAGGCCATACGGATGACGGAACATTTGAAAGTTGTAGGTGTGAAACAAGTTTTTCAGGCAATTTGTGCTTTGTTCTAAAACCCCCAACTGAAGATCTGAATCCCTTAGTCATTTCTCAGTCCCAACTTGATAGGTAACAAGTGATAGTTCACTGTTCACTCTTCTGTGGGAATGCTTTCTTTCTTTTTTTTTTTTAACTTCCGAACATTCTGCAGGCTTGTCCTTTTCTCCTTGCTCCTCTAGCTGCTAACCTTGTGGTTCCTCCTCACATCCTCTTAATCCTCCTTCCATCATCCTCTCAATGCTGAGGAGCCCCAAGACTGCCTTCTCTCTATGCTGGGTAATAACGACTGGCTGCAGGGCCTCCTATCCAACTACTGTTGGTTCGAGTATTTACTCATGCATCTCAAACTGCACAGGGTCCCAAACCAAACTCCTAGCATTCATCTGCACCCCTGACTTTCCCGTTCCTCTTGTGGCTTTCCCCTTTTTAAGTCATTGTCAGGCGAGCATGTCCTGTTGCCTCTGCATGCCACATTTGGACCAGTGGCCTGGTCCCATCACCGTTTTCTCTCACTTGAATAGTTACAGTTAGCAGCTTCCTGCTCCTGGGTCCCTCCTTCATTCCCAAACTCCTGGCCCATTCTCAGACCCTCTGTGGGCTTCCTGACTTACTCAGGCCAGAGGCCCAACAACTTTGATTGCACATGAGCTGGCAACTTATTTTCTTAATCATACCAGACATTCAGGGTAGCTGTTTTGTTCTTGTTTTGTTTTTACTTTTTTTCCTTCTGCCTGAATGCTTTTCTGAGATTCCTAAATGGCTGTTCTCGTGATCTGCAGATCTTGACTCTAGTACGTTCTTGGCCATCTTATTTAAACCTGCATTCCCTTTCTCTAATGTTCCCTCTTTTTTCCCGGTTTTATTTTTTCTCTGTAGTACTTGATACCGTCTCTTTTACTCCATATATTGCCTACATAAGCTACCTGGTTAGTGAGATTTTGTCTGTTTTACTTACTGCTGTTATTTCAGGCACCTTTTATTTCTAGATGGTCATATGTTTAAGTGAATGAACTGAACTTGCCTGATGGGTTCTAGAAACAGCAAGGAGGCTAAGTGAGGTGGAGTAAAGGGAGTAGGGAAGGTGGTAAGAGGTGAGGCACAGGGGACATCTTTTGTAAGCATGGGAAATCACTGAAGGTTTTAGACCAGAATTAAGTCACTCTACCATGCTCTGTGTGTTACCTGTATTGGGTTTCATAAAATTCGCTTCGTCTTAACAAGTTAAGCACCTGTTACGTCCCAGGGCCTGCATTGGGTTACAGGGGTGAATGGTTGACATGACCCCTTCTCTGATCTTCAGTCTTAGGAGCACTTTTCTAGACTTTGCTCCCATTTGAAATGGCCTTCGCCTGTCCAAATGCTTGACCACTTCAGTTTGTAGTAAAGTTTTGCTTTTTCACATTTTTTTACTTAATTCAAAGTATAAAATTCAAATGAATTTGTATACCCTCATTTAAACAACAGGTTAATAGTATCTAACTCAGAGTTGAAACAGACATGAGTTAATGACCATGCCTGACCTATGCTAAGAGCTCCAAAGAATGAACTGTTGTCTTCATATCTCTTGAGACGAAATGTGTAGTTTCCAAAAACATGCCATGTCTTAGGGTATGACAAATAATGTGTACTTTGAGCTGAGAACACTTTTAGTTTTATAATGTAAATATTTTATGTTCAAGCATATCCTATTCTTTGGTTTCGCTAGGCAGATGGTGTTAGAGCATAGGGTGTTTTATCAGGAAAGAATTGTGTTAGCATATCTTAGGATCATATGCAGAGCTCTTATCCCACATCATTGAAAGTAGGTTGTGCATTTTCTGTTTACCAAATATAACACAAATTGCTGGGCATTACACACTGGTGGAAAAAAGGATTATTATTATCTTAAGGCTTTGGTTTGGATTTGTTTCATGAAAATAGGACATCATATGTTATATATTTCATTTAATTTTGTACTTAATTTATTTTCTTTGACTCTCAGGGGATTCAAGAAGCGTGCCCCTCGGGCACTCAAAGAGATCCGGAAGTTTGCTATGAAGGAGATGGGAACCCCAGATGTGCGCATTGACACCAGGCTTAATAAAGCTGTCTGGGCCAAAGGAATAAGGTGCTGAAGTTATCTGTGTTATAAGATGAACTTTTATTTTATTTATTTATTTTTTTAATGTTTTATTTATTTCTAGGAGAGAGAGAGAGAGAGACAGCTTAAGCAGGGGAGGGTCAGAGAGAGAGGGAGTCACAGACTGAAATAGGCTCCAGGCTCTGAGCTGGCAGTCAGCACAGAGCCCGACGCGGGGCTCGAACCCACGAACCGCGAGATCATGACCTAAGCGAAAGTCGGACGCTTAACCGACTAAGCCACCCAGGCGCCCCTAAGATGAACTTTTAAAATTACGCTAGCTTAACCAACTCTGCACAGTCTATGTAAGTTCAGTGGTCATTCGCTAATGCACGTGGAAATATTTCCTTAAAATGTGATGATGAATCAAAGGGTAGGGTAGCCTCTGCGGGGAAGCCCCTTGATGTGTTATTGGAACTGAGACTTCGGTGATAAAGAGCCAGCAGTGTTAGGGTCGGTAAGAGCATTGCACAAAGAATACACTTGGCGTGAGCTGGAACAAGCTGATGAAGATGGAGTACAGTAAGTGACTTGAATAGTGAATGAAGATGGAGAGTTAGGAAGGGAACAGACTATATGGCATCTTGTTTTCATGGCAGAGTTTGGATCTTGTCTCTAGACATAATGGGAAACATTTGGCACAGTGGTTTTCACCAGTAGGCAGTTCTGGTGTCACTACTAGAGGTTGCCACAGGTCAAGGGCTCTGCTGTATACCCCACGTTGCACAAAGCAGCACCCCCACAACTATCCAGCCCAGTTGTCAATAGTGCCAAGCCCTCCTTATAAGCAGGAGAGTGGTTTTTGCTGTGGAGGATGATGTAATGTGCTGGAGTGGACCTAAGTGATAATATTAAGACTGCATCGGGGGGAGGGGGCTTTCTGCCTCTGGAGTTAGAGGGATGACAGAGGGATCTGAGATTCATTCAGCCCTACAGTTGCTGTCGTTGAGCATTCTAGTAGAGAATATCTGTTTAATAAAGGGGTGGCCAAAGAGGTTCCTTGAGATGATTGGGGCAGGGGTGTCAAAAGCCAAGAGGAGTCCTGAGTCTTGGAATGCTTCGTGTCCTCAGACCAATAAAAGGAGGTAGTCTGTTGTAATGCTGCTAAGGTTGGATGTGAAGAGACAGTTGTGTGCATAAGGTAGAGAAACTGAACGGTCACTAGTTTTTGTGTTGAATGTATCCTGCAGTGTTTGGTGTTTCTCCAAATTTATACTGAACATAGACAAATCGTGTATGTAAGATTTGGGTGTTAGTGGTAAGAGGGAAAAGAACTAGCATGTTTGGATCCTTGTTTCAGCATAGGTTGAGTATCTGTGGTCGCTGCATCCTGAGACAGCATTTAATGTCCACATGTGGGTGTTTCTTTTCCAGGGAACTGCTGTCTACCTGTAGTATCTGATCAGATTCAAATAAAGGACAGAGCACAGATGTGGGGAGAGGAGGTGTCAACACCATTAGCAGTTATTTTCTTGATAGGAGGCATTGACTTTTAGCACGGTTATATCTTTATTAGGAATGTTCCATACCGTATCCGTGTGCGGTTGTCCAGAAAACGTAACGAGGATGAAGATTCACCAAACAAGCTCTATACGTTGGTTACCTACGTACCTGTCACCACTTTCAAAAGTAAGTTGAAATCCCACAAAGCTGCTAGAACTAGAAAAGCAGCCTTAGCCCTTTTAGAACCTGAATTCATGTCCCGACTGATTTGTGCCACCTGTTTCTTATAGGCATAATCACTGTAAACCTTTGTCATGGTGTGGGAAATTGCAGGAAGATACAAAACAGATGCATATTTGAGTTGTAAAAGTGTCATATAATACTAGCCTACGCCCTTCAAAAGCGGGTTTTTGGAACCTTAAAGTTCCAGGTATGGGGATGGAAATTGGCTGACTCCCACTTCTTTTGCAGATCTACAGACCGTTAATGTGGATGAGAACTAATTGCTGATTGTCAAATAAAGGTATTTCTGCCTTTCTGTTTTCGTTTTCCTTTTCTAGTTGCAGTGTACAGTTGACTCTTGAACAGTGTGGAGTTAGGGGTGCCAATTCCCACAGCCGAGTACCCAAAACTTAATAGACTTACCAAAAAAGTAAGCTAGAAGGAAAAATGTCTTTAAAAATTTGGTTTTACATTTATTTATTTGTTTCTGAGAGACCAAGCACAAGTGAGGGAGGGGCAAAGAGAAAATGAGACACAGAATCCAAAGCAGCGCCGGGCTCCAAGCTGTCAGCACAGAGCTTGACATGGGTTCAAACTCACAAACTGAGATCATGACCTGAGCCGAAGCTGGACACTTAACCGACTGAGCCACCCAGGTACGCTGAAAAATGTTTAAATCAAGAGAAAATAAATTTACAGTTCTCTATCCAAAAAAACCCCACATGTTGGGGCACCTGGGTGGCTTAGTAAGTTAGGCATCTTTCAGCTCAGGTCATGATCTTACGGTTGGTGGGTTCAAGTCCCACATCAGTCTCTGTGCTGTGTTGCCTTCTCTGCCCCTCCCCTGCTCGTGTGTGCGCACTCAAAAGTAAACGTATAAAAAAATCCACATGTAAGTGGACCTAATGCTGTTTTGGGGTTAACTGAAATATCTTTATGCAGTTCCTAATTCCATAGGATCACATGGAGATCTTTTCATTTAAAGGGGATGCCTTTGTGTGCCCCTTCTGCCCATCAAATGGGTTTTCTGAGTATCTGGGTAGAGTAGAACCTAAGCAGGTTTTAAAAGTGATTTTGAAGTGCATTGTGCCCTAGGAAAATGGTATCTTAGGTATCTGAGACATTGGGGATATACTTAATTCTAGGAAACATTTTTCTAGAGACTGGCATGTAGAAAGAATTCAGTTGCCATTGGCCACTTTACACATTTTAACAGATTTAAATGATGGAAATATCTTAGACTTAATATATTTGATAGCTCATTAAGCTTGTTTTTAATATGATTTACTTAAGCTTCTGTTTATATCTGTATTGAGTATACCTCTCAAAAGGTATAGAATAGCCAAATCAGTTCTGATGGATTAAGCCAATTAAGGCTTCTATATAGTTTATACTGTATGTACAGTTCATTTCTTTGTAATGGTCCCCTGAAGTATTTTTAAACCCCATTAATGTGGAACCAAAGCTCAGAGGTAAAGTTTAAGGTAACCATAATAAAATCCACTAAATTGAGCCTGAAAGCAGTGTGTTGTGGGGATTATATTTCATAAATGTTTAGACCCCTGGCGTATATCGAATGCTGTTGTAAAGAGGTCCTTCATTTTTGAAGCCCCAGGGGTAAGAGTACTACATAACCACAGTGGGGAGTTGAGCACCTACTACAATATCACTATTCAGAGAACACAGACTGGGGGTAATGGTAGAGAACCTCTAGACAAATAAATTATAAACAAGGACCAAGTCAATACAAAACTTTCTTATTAAAAAAACTTTGAGGCCAACGTTGAAAGCATGGTTTGTACACATTTTTGGAAAGACAAAGTGAGTACAACCAAATATATTAAAATGGTTTCAATTACCAGCATTGAAACAAAATTAGTGCAAAAGAAAGCCAAATACAGTTGCACAGATAGTAGCGCTTATCTTGAAAGTGAACTTGATTTGTAACTTCTCCCATTACCCAAGTGAAAAGTGAGAACTTGGGCTTTTGTCTCTGGTTTAGTATGATACATTCAACTTTTCTGTTGCATGTGAGAACAAAAATCATACTAGCATCACAGCGTCACAGCAGAAGTGCCCATTTCAGCCAATCTGATGAAAGTGAAACAGCAAGTCACAGCATTGAGGGAACTAATGTACAGATGCCCTATACCACTGATGGGATCCAACTGATAATTCTCTTAAAAAATAAACAAATGCTTGAGGGTTGCATCAGTTCCCCTGGCCACAGTTGTGGTTGTCAGGTTGCTTATCCAGATACCCAGCTTGTAAAATACGCTCAAAATGAATTGGACTGAAATGAGCATTGAAGGGCTGACCCCTACAAAACGGGTCCAGGCTTTGGTATGGCTGACTTCTCTCAGCAAACCGCTATCTTGCTACACATTATTCAGCTTGAGTTCAGGCTGTGATGGGCGGCTCATTTCAAAAGTTTTGAGACTGTATTGATTGGTCTTGGCGTTTTCAAGTTTGGATTTAATGTCCAGTGGCTTTTCAAAAAAGTTTACTAATGACTGTTCAGTCAGAAGTGAAGCTAAAATATGTTCAAGGGAGACAGTCCAGTCCCCTCCTGCCTCTTCAGGAAATGTCCGGGAGCCCTGGGGAATCTTCTCAGTGTTGGTGTCTGCAAAAACCGAGTCCTGCTCTGGAGAAAGAGCTGAAGCCCGCAGCTCCTCCCCACCTTCCTGGGAGCAGCTTCCAGAGCTACTGCTCCGCTGCCCCACTTCCCCAATCTGTAGCAGCAGAGTGGTGACTGTGGCAATGGCTTGATACAAATCATTTTCTTCTGGATCTTCATGGAACATGCTGTACAAAGTTTTACAGAACTGGATAAATTCTCTCTGAAATTAAAAAATACATAGCAACATAACCAGGATAGAAGTATATATATATTTTTTTTACTTAAAAGTTCTTGGAGAAACCTACAGAGTAGTCTTTGAAGCAAATAAGATAGTTTGCCTTTCTACTCAGGAAAGTATTACCAACAGTAACTCAGGGAATTTTACCAAACTCTTAGAAGTGTGCTCTTTGTTTATACACCAACTATTAAGAAATCTGTGCACCCTAGAGGACAGTGTCGCACACCTTTAATCCAAATCAACTTGTTGAAATAGATTCAAAAGCTGTAGAGACTTGTTTACAATGATGTTTAATCTAGGATTTACAATAGAGAAAATGTTGGATGTTTAAATATTACAGCTAGGGGCGCCTGGGTGGCTCAGTCAGTTAAGCATTTGGCTCAGGTCATGATCTCACAGTTCGTGAGTTTGACCCCTGCGTCGGGCTCTGCTGACATCTCAGAGCCTGGAGTCTGTCTTCAGACTGTGTCTCCCTCTCTCTCAAAAATGAAATATTTAAAAAAAAAAAAAAATGTGACTAAGATGATGGCTTATTCATCTGATAGGATACCAGGTAGGAACTTAAAGCTGTAAAATGAAGCAAAACAGTGATGCCCGATGCGTTTTCAAAATATATGCACGCTGCTGCTCAAACAGAGAATCTAATGTGATGAAAGGCACGTCTAGTGGGATTTAGCTATACACTTACTCTAGGAATAGGAACATGGTTGAGACCTAATTTAATTTGGGAAAGGGGTGCCTGGGTGGCTCAGTTGGTTAAGCTTCTGACTCTGGATATCAGCTCAGGTCCTGATTTCATGATTTGTGAGATTGAGCCCCACACCGGGCTCTGCTGACACTGCAAAAACCTGCTTGGGATCCTTCCTCTGCCTCTCTCGAAATAAACTTAGTTGATATCCTGTGTATCAGAATGTTAGTACTGGTAGCCCTGGGTGATGAGATTTAACTGGTTTTCTAAAGTGAGGTAGAGTTGACATACAGCATTGAAATGTGACTATATTCAAGAAGGAGAATGAAAATTTGAAAGCAACTCCCCAACAAAGTAGAGCAACATTTCTGAAGTATTCTAAGAAATGTGTATGCCATGTATTCTGTGGTCAAAAGTGACCAAGAAACACTGCATGCTAAATTCTACTCTTAAAGGCTCACAGTCCACATCAGCACCAAAAAGATCGATATCCTATAATAAAGGAATATTTCCAACTGAAAGCCTACATTGCCTAAACTTTGGGAGGAATCCTTTAAATATTTCCCTCTTTTAGTCACCACAGTGTTTGGCTCATGGCAGTTACAAGATCCTTTAAGTTTTGGAAGTCGAGGGGCCCAGTTCAACTCTTAAGCTTACCTCTGAACAAACTGGCAAAATGGTTAATTCTCTGCACAGAATAAGATTCATACCTGGCTCATTTTGGGCAACTCTTTCTCAGTTTTATCTTTTTCTTTGGCTAAATCCTTAATCATCTGCTTGAGCTGTTTCTGATAATCAATTGCATCACCTTAAGAAACAGAAAACAATATATACTTTAAAACTCAGGGAAAGCAAAAACGAACAATGTAGAATGGGGTAGTGACGGTGGGGCGCCACCAAACATGTTTTAAACGAACTGAAAATAGAGTTCTACAGCTGATGAATGGAGTGGTAGCTGCATGACTTCTCTTGCTCCAAAAGAACCCCTCAAATCTTGGGCAAGAGGTGGTAGGGTCGAGGGGCAGTCCCTTAACACACTGCCACTTGAAAACTTTCTGGCCTCTGGAAGCAATAGGCTGTTGATTCACAGTAGGTAGGGCGGGACTAGGTAAGTACAGCTTTTAAGAGCTGTGAAGTGGCTTCTAACAACTGCAGGGAAGTTAATGAGATACATACCATTTGACTTCCCAAAAACCAGCGGTCTTGATGTCGACAGTAGAGGATTCTTTAATGGGGACTGGCTGTCTCGATCATTTTCAGTGAGTGCTTTAAAAAAAATTACATTGAACAAATTATTGCATGTTAAGCAAACCCAACCATAATTTTAGCTTTTTATGTAATTAAGAACTAAAGGCTAAGCCAATAGCAACCACTCCCTCCCCACCCCCTGTGGGCTGCAGGGACTCTGAACCCATGTGTACACCAAGCACTGTCTAGATACCCAGTAGTGAAAACAACACACCACATAAAGCTTTTTTCTGGGTTTACGTAGACATAATTTTAATTAATGAAATACAAATTCATAGGACATTGCTGATACCTGGAGAAACAAGGTAGTAAAATCTTATTTTCTAAAATTTAAAATATGTGTCTGAATATACATACACACAAATTCTAGAAATATACAACTAAATTTCTGGGTGGTGAGATTAGCATTTTAAACTTCATGGCATCATTTTCCATAGCATATACTAAGTTTCAAAAAAAACAAAATTACTGAATCCAAAGCATTTTATCATTGCTAGTTTTCTTGAAATACACAAAAATAGTCCTACCAGAATCATTATACTATTGATAATAGAAAATGGCACAGCTGTTTTGAAAAACAATCTGGCAGTTCATCAAAAAGTAAAGCACAGAGTTAACCATTTGACCCAGAAATTCTACTGTTACGTATATACCAGAGGGAAATGAAAACCTACCCACTCAAACTTATGCACAAATACTTATAGAAGCATTGTTCACAAGAGCCAAGAATAACCCATGTTCAACTGATGAGGGAATTAGGACATAATTATCAAATGGAGTATCAAATTCAGTCATAAAAGGTGTAAGCATGGAGACAGGCTACAACATGGAAACAGTGAAAGCCGCACACAAAATGGCAAATTGCATTATTCCATTTATAGGAGAAATCTAAAACAGGCAATTCTATAAAGACAGAAGGCAGTGCAAAATGGATTGGTAGCAAAAGGGTATGGACCTTTTTAGAGTGATGAAAATTCGTAAAATTATGATGATGGTTGTTTAAAAATACTAAAAATCAATGGGTTTTGTACACTTTAGATAAATGCACTATATGGTATGGAAACTACAGATCAAAAAGCTCTTATAAAAAACAATTACAGGGGTGCCTGGGTGGCTCAGTGGGTTAAGCCTCTTGACTCTTAATTTCAGCTCAAGGTCTATCTCACAGTTTGTGAGATGGAGCCCCACATCCAGCTCTGTGCTGACGGCACAGAGCCTCCTTGGGATTCTCTCCCTCCCCTGCATGTAAGTGCACTCGCTCTTTCAAAATAAATTTAAAAAAAAAAAAACAATTATAAAGAATTACGGACACAGGATCCTCATACTTTGCCACTCACAGAATAAAGGCAAAATCCAGTTGTAATACAACAAATATCCCCAAGATGGCACCAAAGCCTTGATAAGGTACTTCCTTCCTACTGGGGTTTGGGGGGTGGAAGTGGTTTAGGGTTTAGTTCTGGGGGGTTTTCTTAACAGATGTTAAGTCATTTTTCCAGGCTTGTACAAAAATTCTACACAGTGGCACATGAGAGCATCCACTCATTGAACACAAGGAAGATTATAAACCCTGGAAGGTACTTAGGGCAGTCATGATGGAAGCTTTTTTAGGTAATAGCTGCTAGATGTCAAGAGGATACTGGATCTCTAATGCCTCAAAGAGGTGAAATGTGTACACAAGCCACTAACAAAATGCTCTAACAGAAGAACCAATACACACAAATGTCATGGGAGCATAGAGAGGAATGGTTAATTCAAGAGGAGGGTGAATGTCCAGAAAGGAGACAGATAAACAATCACTGAAGAAAACTCACTGTTAATCTATCAAAAGAAATACAAGGTACAATGCATTAAGAAGTAGTAAAAGTTGTTTACAGTCTTTAAATGTACTTTCCACCTTTTAAAATGAGGTATCTGAACTTTCATGATAAATGTAACATTTTTGCGTTCTGATGTGTAACTTGCAATTCAAGACTATAAATGAATTAAGAGTCATTTCTATTAAAGTTTTCATTGTGTCTCACTTCAGGTACTGTACAAGTTAAAATCTCTTGAAGGATTTACATTTGTTTTTTCTCAAACTTTTATCATAATACGGTAGATAACTTCATGGCTTCAGTAAATGCCACCAGCAGGGAAGTCTCTGTGTCTTCAAGGACTTCGTCATCACCACTGCTATCTTAGTCACCTTTGTAAATGGGATTCTTGTGGAAGGGAAAAGCTGATTCTATTGCCTCTTAGCTCTGGTAGAAGAGTACATACACTACTTTCAAGACAATTTGGTCTTCAGATGCAGTTGAGACACTACAGTCATCAAAATAATACCACTCTCATATTTTTTTCTTGCAAAAACAGAATAGTGCCTTCCTAGCCCTCCACAGTGGTTGAAAACAGCAACCAAATTAGAGCGGCCAGGACTTGCAATTAGATTAATTAGGAATTCCAATATATCCAAGTCTCTTTTAGGAAAACCAACTAAAGTATCCAACTTGGGTCTCAAATATCTAAGAAAATCACTTAAAGGGCGCCTGGGTGGCTCAGTTGGTTAAGCACCTGACTTCTGTTCAGGTCATGACCTCATGGTTTGGTGAATCTGAGCCCATCAGACTCTCTGCTGTCAACGCAGAGCCCACTTCAGATCCTCTGTCGCCCTCTCTGTCCCTCCCTTGTTCCTCTCAAAAGATTAATAAACATTAAAAAATTTTTTAAATGAATGTAAGTTTAAATAAAACACGTGCTGTAAACAAGTCCTGGATGCTATGATCCAATCAATTTTCTTAATGGCTTATTGACAATTTGGGTAATACCAAGGATTTTCAGTACTCAGCTCTTCTAAAAGGTTCAATGCAATACTACAGTTTCATAAAAGATATTTTAGGAGGTTTGTATTCTACACTTCATATTTTTCAAAATCCTTTTTTGGCATTTCCAACACCAATCAAAACAGATCTTCAGTCTAGCTTAAGCTATCACCAAAATGACTGTGCATGGTATAATTTCTAATGTCATTGTCAATGACAGTTGTTAAGCTGCTTCAGTTGTTAAACTAGAATGTAATCTTATTTTTGTATGTCCTGTGAAAAGCTGACCTTTGAATGTTTGCTTCTTATATCATCAATTATCAGCATCATCTCCTCCAAGAGACTATATCCATTCTCTGAGAGTTGTTCTTGATCTTGGCTGGATTCATCACTTAGCTCATCTGTTTCCACTTCACTTGGTGAATCCTTTTCATGTGTGCCATTTGAGCCATTTCCATTAATAATTTGGTCCTTAAGGCAGTGCAGGTGTCTTTCAGTTTCTTGGATTCTAATAGATACTTTGATGTATTAACACATTCTCAAAAGCAGAGTAGTTGACAGAGTTTATCATCAGTATTGTTTTTTAGTGTAACCATAATAAAAGGCTAACCAAAAAGTGGAGAACCAATATGGTGGGTGTAACTTGGGTGCCAAACGTTTCTCTTAGGCAAACCATGGTCATCACATGTTCCATTATCTTTGGTCCTGTTGATGTTAATTTCACACACATTCCATTTCACAATACTGCTAAGGTTTTCATCTGCAGTAACTATAGTGTGAAATCTATGATTGTATATATCCATTCCTATCATCTGATATGCCACTACTCTTGACAAAGCAGACAATGTCACACAAAGATCATGTGTATTTCTACTGTACTGCATAGGTTTAGAAAGTGGATCCATTCTAAGTAAACTTAAAATAGATTTTATCAAGTAACAAAATGGGTCTAACGGTACTGAAATCTTACAATACTCAGGACTTCTTAATATTAATTTTCATGCCACCATTTATATTGAAATAGTTACATGCAATTCCTGATTAGGACTTTTAAACAATGATCTTCTCAAAACAGGCTGTCACTATTAGTGAAAACTATTTGAACAAAAAGCTGGAAGCATCATTACTGAGAATTTGGCTCAAGTGTTTTTTATTTTACATAAAGCATGAGCATCACACAGCTTCTCCCTTACTGACAAATGTAATACTGATTTTTTTGGGGGGGAGCTAATATGACTGGATTTTGAATCCTATTAATATCTGTTACATCAAATATTTAAAAATAAAGCTTTTCCTCTTTTGTACACAGATACTGCTATATTTGTCTATTGTTAGGTTTCAGATTTCAAATTCTAACACTGACTAAACACATCACTGATTAAGCATTTGTAACATCATTCTTGGTTGAATTTTTGCTTTGAATCCATACTTTGTTACTACATGTTAATTTATTTTCATGTGTGCTTTCAATTTTCAATTAAGTTCATTCAGATCTTCAACATGAAATCCTTTCTAAAATAACCATCTTTAACCAAATGGCAAATTGGAATTATCTGTAAGACTTTTTCCTTTTAACTCCACTTCTTGACAAAACCCTTCCTTTGGACAGCAAATTCACTTTTGTGCGTATAAGGCCTCAAAAAGAAACCTATTCATGGAAAGACTGGAGCAGCTCAAATTTTATTAGTTTCAACACTTGAAGATCATTTACTATGGATCCAGACCAGCAGGACCCTTGGGGAGAGCTGCTCTGCAAACATAATGTATTCCCTGAATCTCGGCATTTCTAGGACCTGGGGGTATTATGCTCCTTTACAGAAAGCCTCCGGTGTCTCATTTGTTTGTGCTCATTTACCATTTCCAGTAGAGCATTCTTGGTAGCTTGCTTTGATGCTTCTAACGAATCTAATGTACTTCCAGAAAATGGTTCTTCTGGAAGTCCAATTAGTATAATTCACTGAGCAAAATCACCAATATCTTAGATTTATCAGTCTGCAATGAAAACTCCCAATTTAATAATCTTCTGGAATAATGTTCATCCATATGTCTGTCACCTGATATGGCATTCAATCCTCTGAACTGTTTCTCTTCTATCTCCTCTACTAAACAAACAGTGTTGCAGTCACTATGGAGCCAATAAAGGAGCTCTTCTGGAACTATGAGGCCCTGGGCTTAGCACTTTGCATCAGAAACCTTTGTAAGCAAGCTCACAGAATCCCTTGGCCTCCCATAACACCCTTGCAGAGTTAAAAGCAAGTGCTCTGCACGAGGTGGGTGTGTGAGGCCAGGGGCTACTGTGCTTAGTTTGGTACCAGGCCTCCCTCATCTGGCCAATGAGGCCTTAGTCTCTGAGGGTACAAATTCAAACTTGTAATCCTCAGTATACCTCCTAATTAATTAAGACTTTTCCCCCACTAGTGTGTTTGTCCCACCTTTACTTAAAAAGTTGTTATGATGGGAAGTAAATATTTGTTAAATTTAAATGTAAACTAAATGTACTGTGGATCTTCATGGCCTTAACAAATTGATGCCTAAGTAGGTTTTGGGTTATCTGCATTATTAAGACTTTAACTGCATCAAAAATTCAAATGTTAAATATAGGTAAGCAAAATAACATCAAATATTAATTTCCACTTAATTTAAAAATTTAAATTTGGAGTCATAAAATAAATGTTACAATCCCATATATTCAAAACGTTTTTGAAAAATTGATTTTCAAAAGCCATAAAGGTCTACAAATGTCTGTTAATGAATTAATTAAAACATGTCTTTTAGAAATAAACTTGTAATTGTGAAATAATTCAATATGAAGTTAGATCAAGAATCAAATATCAATCTCAAATGATAATATCAAAAACCAGTAAGTTTAAAGATATATTACACTACAGTCAAATGGGATTTCATTCCCAGAATGTAAGGGCAGTTTAATGTTCCCAAATCAACATGATATGTCATATCAACAAGAGGAAGGATAAAAACCATATGATCATTTCAGTCATTTCAATTCTGCATCAACAGATGCAGAAAAAGCATTTGACAAAGTACAATATTCATTCATGATAAAAATCCTCAACTAGACTTCAAGTAGGTCCAGAGGGAACACACTTCAACAAAACAAAAGCCTTATATGAAAACCCCACAGGTAACATCATACTTTGGGGAAACACTGAGAACTTTCTCCCAAGGTTAGGAACAAAACAAGGATGTCCACTCTCACCACTTTTATGACATAGTACTAGAAATTCTAGCCACAGCAATCAAAGAAATAAAAGGCATCCAAATCAGTAAAGATGAATTCAGACTTTGACTATCTGCAGATGACATCATACATATAGAGACAACCCAAAGGCCACCAAAAAACTACTAGAAACTGATAAATGAATTCAGTAAAGTCATAAGATACAAAATCAGTATACAGAAATATATTGCATTCCTATACATTAATAATGAAGCAGCAAAAAGTGAAATTAAGAAAACAATCCCCAGACCCGGACCAGCTTAGAGGTGGTAAATAATAGCTCTTCAAGTATGTAATAAAAAATGGCCTCCAATACAACTACTTGCAAAAAATGAGAAACAGAATGGAAAGAGTAAAAAAGTAGAAGAGGCAGGGCCTGAAGAATTTGTGGTGAGAACAGAACTGGACCAATGTGTAGTGAATGGGGAAGTAGAGCGTTTCGTAAAGTAGAAGGGATTTACAGATGCTGAAAATACTTGGGAACCTGCAGAAAATTTAGGTTGTCCAGAGTTAATAGAAGCATTTCTTAATTCTCAAAAAGGTGGTAAAGAAAAAGATGGCACAAAAAGAAAATCTTCATCTGACAGTGAATCTGATGATAGCAAGTCAAAGAAGAAAAGAGATGCTTTTGCCAGAGGTCTTAATCTCAAATGAATAATTGGTGCCACAGACAGCAGTGGAGATTTCATGTTTCTCGTGAAATGTAAAGATTCAGATGAGGCAGGCTTGGTGCTGGCAAAAGAGGCAAATATGAAGTGTCCTCAGATTGTAATTGCTTTTTATGAAGACTGACTAACTTGGCATTCTTGTCCAGGAGATAAGCTCAGTAATTGTGTTGCTTTTTATATACATTTATACATATATAAAATCTAGGTCTTGGTTTTTTTTAATTTATTGTGTGAAGAAATACCATTCTAATGAAAATCAAGTTTGATATGTTTGTTTTGAAGTAGTAGTGGGGGAGTGGCTGGGGGATTTTGCATCTATATCACTGGGTACTTAGAACAAATGAAAGCTTTCTGTAGTTGCTTCCTTTATCAGAAAAGAATATTTGAGACCATGGTATATTATTCCTCTGCTTTAGAGAACACCTTTTCTAAACGTTGGGGGAAATCTTCATAGTTGTTACTCAGTCAGAACTTGTGTTTAACTCCTATAGGCCTAAGGACCACTCTGGGGTTTGTTTGGGGTTTTTTTGTGTGTATACTTAAAATACATATGTAAAAGGTTTTCTTTTTTTCTTCTTTTTTTTTTTTAACACTCCCCAAAATAAAAACAGCATTTTATAATCATGGATAAGCTCATGTTTCTGGGATGCCATCATTTTTAGCAACCTAAGAAATAAATCACTTAAATTGACATTTTTCCTAAAGCTGTAACCTTTCTAATTTTGTAATTAATTGGGCAATTTAAAAAAATTATAAGCAATTTAAATGGGACAGTTTGAAAAGCCATATCCAAATCCGTATCTACATTCATACAAATGCAAGTTTATTTGCAAGATCCCTGAAAGGAAAATTTTATCACTACCAACAGTTCCCCACCCAAATGAGAAAACTAGATGTCTAAGTCCTGGTGTGTTTTAATTCAGTAAGCAAAACTTAGTTAAATGGACATTTAAAGCTTCCTTCTAGTGAACCTTTCCTTTTCAAGAAATTGAAATCCCTGTGCTGTAATAACTAAGGGGTCATGATTCAAGGAATGTCTTAACATTTCGTTCATGGAAAGCTAATCATAATCAGATGGTTAGAAATGTTGGCAGTTTAGCACCTTCTGGAATATATGGGGAGACAAACGTCTATAATCTAAATTCCTGACCAGCATGTTGTTTTTGTTTAAACCCCAACTCATTCCTTACATGTAGAGGCTCAATATTCTAAGTATTTGAGTTTACTGGTTCAGCAGAAACCAGGAGAAACAATACCTTTGTAGTCAGTTTGTTATCCAACTATACAGTGTTTATTATAAATACTGGTAAACAGTGGTCAATAGTTTTACATTCCTTTAAAAGAAAAAAGAAAAGAAAAGAATACAATCCCACTTATAATTGCACCAAAAATAAAGATACCTAGGAATAAATTATATCAAGGAAATGAAAGACCGGTACTCCGGAAACTATAAAACGGTGATGAAAGAAATTCAAGAACATGCAAATAAATAGACGTCTCATGCTCATAGTCTGGATGAATATTATTTAAATGTCCATACTACCCAAAGCAATCTACAGATTTAATGCTATCCCTATCAAAATACCAACAGCATTTTTCACAGAACTAGAACAAACAATCTTAAAATTTTTAAAAACCCTGAACAATGAAAGCAATCTTGAAAAAGAAAAACAAAACTGAAGGTATCACAATTCCAGATTTCAAGTTATAGTACAAAGCTATAGTAATCAAAATAGGATGGTACTGGCACGAAAACAGACACATAGGTCAATGGAACAGAATAGAAAACCCAGAAATAAATCCACAATTATATAGTCAATTAATCTTCAACAAAGGAGGAAAGAATATCCAATGGGAAAAAGACAGTCTCTTCAACAAATGGTGTTGGAAAACTGGACTATCTCACCATACACAAAAATAAACTCAAAATGGATTAAAGACTAAATGTGAGACATGAAACCATAAAAATCCTTGAAGACAGCACAGGCAGTAATTTCTCTGACGTCAGCCATAGAAACATTTTTTAGGTATGTCTCCTCAGGCAAGGGAAACAAAAGCAGAAATAAACTGTTGGACTACATCAAAATAAAAAGTTTCTGCACAGCAAAGGAAACAATTATAAAAAAAGGCAGTTTATGGAATGGGAGAAGATATCTGCAAATGATGTAACTGATAAAAGGTAAGTATCCAGGGGCGCCTGGGTGGCTCAGTCAGTTAAATGTCCGACTTTGGCTCAGGCCATGATCTCGCAGTTCGTGGGTTTGAGCCCCACATCGGGCTCTGGGCTGACAGCCAGCTCAGAGCCTGGAGCCTGTTTCAGATTCTGTGTCTCCCTCTCTCTCTGACCCTCCCCTACTCATGCTGTCTCTCTCTCAGAAATAAGTTTTTAAAAAAATTTTTTTTTAATTTTAAAAAAGTTAAAGTATCCAAAATATATAAAGAACTTATTATACAACTCAACCACCCCCCAAAAAATAATCCAATAAAAAAATAATAATCCAATTAAAAAATGAGCACAAGAAATGAACAGACCTTTCTCCAAAGAAGACATCCAGATCCAGATG
Organism: Hyaena hyaena; assembly: GCF_003009895.1. Taxonomy (NCBI): domain Eukaryota; kingdom Metazoa; phylum Chordata; class Mammalia; order Carnivora; family Hyaenidae; genus Hyaena; species Hyaena hyaena. The sequence goes on from NW_024081071.1 coordinate 537,263, forward strand.
GCCAACACACACATCAAAAGATTCTGAACATCACTCATCATCAAGGAAATACAAATCAAACCTAAAATGAGCTACCACCTCACATCTGTCAGAATGGCTAAAACCGGCAACACCAGAAACAAGTGTTGGTGAGGATGTGAAGAAAAAGGAACCCTCGTCAACTATTGGTGGGAATGCAAACTAGTGCAGCCACTGTGGAAAACAGTATGGTGGTTTCTCAAAAAATTAAAAATAGAACTATGATCCAGTAATCGCTCTGGTGGATATATACCCTAAAAATACAACACTAATTCAAAGGTATACATGCACCCCTATGGTATAGCAGCATTATCAACAACAGCCAAATTATGGAAGCAACCCAAATGTCCTCTGACTGATGAATGGATAAAGAAGATGTGGTATCGATACATAATGGAATATTACTCAGCTATAAGAAATAATGAAATCTTGTCATTTCAATAACATGGATGGAATTAGAGAGTATAATGCTAAGTGAAATAAGTCTGTCAGAGAAAGACAAATACCGTATGATTTCACTCATGTGGAATTTAAGAAATAAAATAAGGGGCACCTAGGTGGCTCAGTCAGTTAAGCATCCGACTTCAGCTCAGGTCATGATCTCGCAGTTTGTGAGCTCAAGCCCCATGTGGGGCTCTGAAAGATCATAGCCTGGAGCCTGCTTCAGATTCTATGTCTCCCTCTCTCTTGGCCCCTCCCCTGCTCATGCTGTCTCTCAAAAATCAGTAAATGTTAAAAAAAAAAAAAAAAAAGAAAAGAAAAGAAACAAGGGAAAAAAAGAAAACCAAGAAACAGACTCTTAACTATAGAGAACAAACTGATGGTTGTGGGGGGCTGAGCACTGATTAATGTACAGAAGTGTTGAATCACTATATTGTACACCTGATACAGATGATCATGGAAAGAGTGACAGCAATGATAATAAAGGAATAATTACGCATGTCTTCTATGTTGGTAGGAATACATTTGTGAAAAATAAGGGCAAATTCAAGAACAAAAGTCACTAACTTATACTCGCATAAAAGAACTTCACTGATGCTAAGCCGTTTGCAGTAAAATAATAATGAGTCTGTGAGAAGGTGGAGGAGGAGCTGGGTGGTTGCCACAGAATGTTCCCTGGGGATACTGAGCAGCATATATTATATGCCAGTTCAGTAATGGCTCAATTCAGGAAGTGTACCGAAAAAGCCCTCAAATAATGTCCACCCGCATTTCCAACTTTTGTAGAGGTGTGAGCTGTAAAGGCACCAGGATCCCATGGCCCTGACAACCCCCTCCCTGGCCTCCCTTGTTGGGAAGTCCTGTCAGAGCCCCATCCAACGTTAGAACCACATGGCCCTGGGTCCAGAGACCCTCTTGGCATTACTAACCCAACTCTAGGAGTTTCAAAGATCCAAGGAATACCTTACGGTTAAAGCCAAGTATAACCTCATAGGCATCAAAACTGGTTTCTTTGTTCCTGGTTACCAAGGCTGAAACTCAAGGGAAGTAGGGTCTTACCTGCTGGAAAAATGATATGGTCCTTCAAAAGAGGAGGTGAAAATAACCATCCATTAAGGCAACCAGGGTCTACTGCTCCACACATTCCACAGGCCAGCAGTTCCCAACACTAGTGAGTAGGAAACTCTAGAGTGGGGTCCAGGAACCAGTGTTTTAGCAAGCTCTCCAGATGATTCTGATGCAGGCTCAGGTTTGGGAACCACTATCATAGGCCATACACTACAGTACTGAAAATCTGTTACCAGTTACCAGGAACTCCAAACTAGAAACATCTGTGGACTCAAGTCTAGATGAAATTTTAAATGAGAAAAACTTAAGAGTCATGCCCAAATCTTCTTCGTGTCAAAGCAGAACAGAGCCTAAATTATTTCCTTAGTATTTCTTACCTGGAGGAATATGAAGTCTATATAACAGCTTAATTTTCTCATTCATTTCTCCATTATACATAACATCTGCAAAAATAGAAAAGAGATTGAGTATATTCAAATGATTAAAGTACATTTGTCGGGACACAAACTCGCTGTGGGGGAGAGAACTTAGTAAGGTCAATACTTGTTGACCCAATACTTTCTTGCCACTACCCCCAGACACACTATGTTTGAAATGAAAATGTAAAAGGTAGCGATTGGTCACTATTGTCCGGCAAGATAACCTCATGAACTTTGGCCTCATACATTCTGCAAGACTTTAATTTTATGTGCACGAGTTAGGAACGTGGCTCCCAACACGCAGCACCACACCCCTGGCACTGACTGGAGGAGAACAAGGTGCAATGACCTTGTATGTTGAGAGGGTGGGCCCTTCTCAGACTCTTTAAGGAAGCATAAAAGTAGACACGAGAGGAGCCTGCAGAGTGGTTTCTAAAATCACAAAATCCTATCAGGGCCATCCCCGAATATATTTCATCGTGTGGGTCTGCCGGCTCCACAGTCCGCCTTGTCTTGTGTTCAAGGAGTCCCGTCCCAAATTAACTTGCTGTGGTAAAGAACCACACAGTCCTACCGAGACAGCTCACAAATGCTTTGAATTCAATCAGATGATCCATGTTGTCATCCAGGAGCCTGAAAGTCCTTTCAGCGAGGATCTCTGTGTGGGCCCCACAGGTCCAGGGCGAGACAAGCTGAAACAGGTGTGTAAACTGGAGGGCATCTATGCGGTACTGCTCTGCATAGGGCCTGCTGGGGTCATGGCGTGGGACCACAGGCCGGAGCTGCTCCCAGTAACAGCTCATCATGTGTTCTCTCTTAAAATGAGGGAGAGAGGGATCTGTGAGAGATGGTGGCCCCTGGAGGAGGTCACATGCTTACAAGCCACGCTCAACATTGCCCTCTCTCAGGACTCACCTGGCCTTGAAAAATATGTATTGAATAAGCAACGTTATAACACAAATGAAAAAAATTAAAGTACTTACAATCTCTTTACTCTAACCAGACATGTAAAACATTTCCCTTGTTACCTTGTACTTTCTTGCCCACGTGAATATGCTGACCTCTTTTTCTAAGGTTATTTTTTCATGGTAGCAAACCAAACCTAACAAAATTTACCATTTTTAACTATTTTTTAGTGTGCATTTCAGCTGCCACGGTGTTAATTCTAGGAGACCTAATTTTTATTCTGCTGCTGTCTCATAAAATCACAGCTGAAAACGACAAAGTGCTAAACAAATCCACAGGATACAGAAGAAACCAGGAGCACTGGCTGCCTGTCAGGAGGGAAAACGGGTGGGGACCCCAATGTAGAACCAAGTCTTTTTACTGCATACTTGCTTAAATTTTGAATTTTGACCCACGTGAGTATATTAACAATTCAAAAAAACTAGAAGTAAAAACAAACAAAAAAAGGTGACTCAAAGTCTTAGGACTATACCGGGGTGCCTGGGTGGCTTAGTCGGTTAAGCGTCCGACTTTCGCTTAGGTCATGATCTCGCGGTTCGTGGGTTCGAGCCCCGCGTCGGGCTCTGTGCTGACTGCCAGCTCAGAGCCTGGAGCATGTTTCAGATTCTGTATCTCCCTCTCTCTCTGACCCTCCCCTGCTCACGCTGTCTCTCTCTCTCTCCTAGAAATAAATAAAAATACTTAAAAAAAAAAAAAAAGAATATTTAAAAAAAAAAAAAGTCTTAGGACTATACCAACTACGGCAATCAAAACAGGCCCTGTCCCTGAGGCTCGTCTCTTTAGGATCATCTTTTACACCCCTACTAGATCACCTCCCGGGACATCACAACTCATGGAAATGGCTCCCAAGGACTGCAGCGTTGTTCACAATTTCACCGCCCTCCACCCGTAAGAGCGGCACAGACCCAAGTGTGGATGCTGCCATACGTAAGCACATATCCTTGGATGAAAACCAAAATGCCATTTCTAAGTTTATTGTCGTGTTGGTTGGCAGCCAAGTTCTTCAAACAGTCTTTGTAGAATTATGAAAAATGCCACAGGAACTTTTCATTGTGAAACAAAGGTCGCGTGAATTTCCATTCCTAAAAATGCCAGACATACTATGAAATTCCACATACGTTTGTGCATCCCTTGATGCTAAACACCCACAGAATCCTGCCAAGAAAAGTTACAACAAGCAAGCCCAGGACCAATGCAACCAGTTCGCACAGAATCCTACAGGGAAACAAACCATTATGAAAATAGACAACGGACATAATCAGGTGATACAAAGAAGTATACAATTAGCCTTGTGGTACTTAACCTCACTATTGGATAACAAATTGAAAATAAAATGCAATTTTCTACAAGACCAGCAAAATTGTAAAAGATCTATAATGAATGCTGAGTGGGTGTGGAGTGTAGGAAATGGGCACTGTTGGACCTCATTAGTGGAATCTGAATTTTGAAAAAATTAAAACCACTTAGCAACACAGGCTACAGCTTGGTTTGTGCGTCCCTGAGGAACTCTTCCTACAGAAACTGCAGCACTGGTGTCTAGATAAAGGCACAGAGCTGCTCAGGGCAGCAGTTTATAAAGTGGCAAAAAACTGGAAATTTAAATGTGTCTCAATAGGTAAATGGTTAAGTAAATTATGGTTCAGCCCTACAGTCAAACTGTACAGCTATTTTTTTTACTTTTTTAACGTTTTTACTTATTTTTGAGAGAGAGAAACAGAGCACTAGTGGGGGGAGGGAGAGAGGCAGAGACACAGAATCTGAAGCAGGCTCCAGGCTCTGAGCTGTCAGCACAGAGCCCAATGTGGGGCTCAAACTCACAAACTGTGAGATATGACCTGAGCTGGTGGGACGCTTAACTGACTGAGCCACCCAGGTGCCCTGAAACTATACAGCTATTTTTTGAATGAGAAAAGATCTGTATATATTATCTATAAAAATGTCCGTGATATGTGTAGCAACATGGATGGACCTTGAGGGTGTTATGCTGAGCAAAATAAGTCAGGCAGAGAAGGACAGATACCATATGTTTGCACGTATAGGAGGATTAGGAGGAACTTAACGGAGGACCATAGGGGAGAAGAAGGGGAAAAATAAAAAGAGAGAAGGAGAGAAGCAAACCATGAGAGACTCTTGAATGCTGAGAACAAACTGAGGGCTGATGGTGGGGGGGAGGGGAAGGAGGGAGATGGGCACGGAGGAGGGCACTTGTGGGGATGAGCACTGGCTGTTAGATGGAAACCACCTTGACAATAAACTATTTAAAAAAATGTCCATGATAAAAAAAAAAAAAACTGAAGGCTAATGTGTAGCATAATATCACTATTAGGTGCAGGGAAAAAGTGTGTGTGTGTGTGTGTGTGTGTGTGTATGAAAGATACATAAAAGGGAGAAAAATCAGGAAAGATAGTCATCAACTTGTTAACAGGAATTACCTGTACAAGGGTAGGACTGCAGGTGGAGACAGGATGAGACCCTTTCATTTTTTGCTTTAAAGTTTCATTTTTTTTTAATGTTAAAGTACGTATAATTTTTCTTTGTTTTGTGATTTTAAAAGTTGAAAACAAGTCTTAACCAGAATATGGAAATAAGCAGAATATTATTAACAAGACCAAGTAAACTTTTTAAAGTTTATTTATGTATTTTGAGAAAGAAAGGGCAAGAGCAAGGGGGTGGGGGGTAGCGAGAATGAGTGGGAGAGGGAGAGCAAATCTCAAGCAGGTTCCAGGCTGCCAGCAGAGCTCACGATGGGGCTCAAGCACACAAACCAGGAGACCATGACCCGAGCCAAAATCAAAAGTCATACACGTAACCAACTGAGCCACCCAGGTGCCCCCAAATAATTATTATTAAAGAGCCTGATAATTCATTCAAGAGTGAATGAATTCAATAGATCATTAATAAGAGCAGGTTTATGGAATACATAAGTAGCTGTTTTTCATTCAGGTCTTTGGTGTTTCCAGAAATATTCTGTGACACCAAGTTTGTATTATACTGTTCACATCTTACATGGGTAAGATTAATGATGCTGTCCTCAATTTAAGAGAATAGGAGATGGACATCACAAATCTGAATTTATATAATTTGAAAGACTACTTTACAACATGGATGGACCATGCGGGCATTATGCTAAGTGAAATAAGTCAGACAGAAACAAACAAACAAACATTGTATGATCTCATTCTTATGTGGAATCTAAAAACAAAACCCCGAACTCGGAAAAAGAGATCAGTCAGATTTGTGGTTCCTGGAGGCTGGGGTGAAGAGTGGGGGACTGGGTGAGGTGGCCAGAAGGTACAAATTTCCACTTATAAGAACCACTAAGGATATAATGTACAACGTGACAACTATAGTCAAGGGCTATGTGGTATACTTGAAAGTTGCTAAGAGAGGGGATCCCAAAGTTCTCATCACAAGGAGAAAAAAAAAATTTTTTTTATCTGTATGAGATGGATGCCAATTAAGCTTACTGTACCAGTCACTTGCCAATATACTTAAGTCATCACGCTGTATACTTTAAACCTACACAGTGCTGTATGTCATATTAATAAAACTAAAAGAAAAAAACTGCATTCATGCCTGAAAAATTTATTTAAATTACCAATAAAAATAGATTTTGTTAAGTATCACACTGTTCATCTCGACTAGGAAAGAGTATGTAACGAAGATGGTCAGTGTTATTTCTTGTTAACACAGAAGGATCATGCCCGTTCATTCCAGGCTTAGGGAAGGATGCAGTGAAGGAACAGACTCCTTATTAATAACCTATCATGTATTTCTAAAACATTGGAAGGGTATCTCTGTGTGACCCTTTCCCCAAGAAAATGAAATTCTGATTGAAAAGACCAGAGGTGTATGTAAAACCCAACTAGAGAACATTATACCCCACAGTACTTAGGCAAATATTAGGACACTTTAAGTCAGACTATGAAAGCCAAGGAAATCCAGAGTAGGCCAGGAGCATAGAGGTAAAGGACAGTCTGACAGGGCTCTTACGTGGGGCACATGCAGACCCAGAAGCACTGGAATGAGTACATAAAAGTGTTGTACAATGGAATCAGATACCATGATTATGATGCTATTTTCCTGCAATTTCCTTTGGAAGTGTATCTTAAAAATTATATTGTATTTATAGTCTTTAAGTTTCTATTTGTAGTTACTCCTATGTAAATCAAAGAGTTGGAAAGCTAACTACAAATAAAATTTCATTAAGTACCAATCACATCATTCACAGGAAAAACAGAAAAAGGAAAACAGCTCTACCTCCTTTAAATACTCTTTGTATTAAAGATAAACATGGCTAGTACTTCATTTTATTTTTATTCATTTAAAGCAATCGTTTAAACTATATAAATTCAGATTTGTGTCAGGTCTTAAACTGAGAATAGTCAGCCTTAAATAAATGAAATACTTTTCATGCTAAACAATACATTTGTCTACCTGTCTTTACGTTTCTAGCATCAAAGCCAAAGAGGGGTGGGGGCTTGGGACACCAGTAACCTTTGACTTATTTTCTCCTCAACAGAGGAAACTATCAGGACACCTGGGTGGCTCAGTCGGTTAAGCGTCCGACTTGAGTTCAGGTCATGATCTCACGGTTCGTGGGTTCGAGCCCCACATCAGGCTCTGTGCTGACTGCCAGCTCAGAGCCTGGAGCCTGCTTCAGATTCTGTGTCTCCCTCTCTCTCTGACCCTCCCCTGCTCACACTGTCTCTCTCTCTTTCTCAGAAATAAATAAAGCATTAAAAAATAAATAAAAAAGGAAACTATCAAACTTGAAGACAGGGGATCTTCACAGAAGACAAGGATCTGAGAAGTCCTCCCTATACATTCTGCTTATCAGGAATGAGGGTGCTAGGACTCTAGGCCAACAGCCATTTCAGTGACTACAGGAGAATATGCCACGACGGATGTGGGCCAGGTTCAGACAACCTCTACTGCTCTGCTTAGAAGCACCTGACAAGCAGTGTAGTACTATTTCCATCACTTTGACAATCTGATTCAGGAGGGACAGCGGCTCAGAGTGCCAACCAGGAAGGGCTCTGGAAGCCAGACTCCAGACTTGCTTTCTGCAACTGTTCTTTCTCCCCCTTCACTGCCACAGTGTCAGGTGTGGGTCACTTGAAGCCCTCCTGTCTTCCCTCATTTTTATCTGCTGTAGGAAGGACAGTTCTAGTAGGGTTCCGGCAAATTTTCTTTGCTGGGTGATTTAAGTAGCAAGATCTGGGAATCCACCTAAATATACAAATATTAGAAATACGGTTTAGTATATTTAGTATTGCCAATATGACAGACTATACGGTCATTTTAAAATGAGTAAGACTATGCGGCAATGTGGAAAAGTGCTGATAGGGAGTATCAAGGGAAAGTCAAATATAAAGCAGCACACTATATAAAGACAAGCATCAAAATATGTTGACATGTATTATGGATGGGATTAGGAGTCAGTACCCAGCATAGGAGGTGGTAATGACAGTAATGGTCACTGTTCCATGTACCCTGGCCTGGGAACTCCGTGGAGAACAGTGAAGAACAGGTTACCGGCACCCAAGGCCCTCAGCAGAGCGCAGCCCTTGTGTGTGAGCCACAGGCAGGCGAGGAGAAGGGCAGCTCTGGCCTCTGCTGCCACCAAACAGGCATGTGGCAGACTCCCCGGCTTCCACGTGCTCACCTCCCCACCCCCACCAGCAGGCCGACAACACGGGCTTGGCCTTTCACTCCCTCATCTGCCCAGAGCTTCCTACCTTGAATAAGTCATAGAGTTCTTCCAGGTCTTCAGGAAGAATGGAGACTTCTGGGGTAACAACGCGGAGCTTGAGGGAAGAGTGAACAGCAATGGAGTGAGTTCTTTGCCTAGGAAGACGAGCTCTTCTTGCTCCTCGGGGGCGGGGGTAGGGGGGATGCCAGGCACCAGTCCTACTAGAGCAGCCTGTTCCTCTCTGACGTAAAGATCACCATATGGTAACTTTCTCAAGGTGTTTACCCTTGACCTTCCCAATTCACACATTGGTGTCTCAGGACAAAAGTGTAGGTTCTGACGGAAGTCAAACTCTAGCACAGACGGGGCTTGGGCAGGAAGTTCCTCCTGAATAACAACGAACACTGCAGGCCTTCTGTGCTAGGCATTTTATATATCGGACCTCATTTAATCCCAGATGCTGGGTATTAGTATCCTCATTTTACAGCTGGGGAAGCTGGGGCTCATGGTGGTTAAATTGCTCACAATCTGACTTGAAAACCCCTGCTGTTTCTATACCAGGTCACTCTAATTCAATGGGGGAAGGGTACAAAGCTGGCCTTAAGTTTATGTATTTATTTTTAGGAATCTCTACACCCAATGTGGGGCTTGAACTCATGACCCTGAGATCCAGTGTCGCAGGCTCTTCTGATTGAGCCAGCCAGGCACCCCCAAAGCTGGCATTCTTATGAGACCAACAGGGGAACAGAGCCCAGCTTAGTGCCTGACTGTCATTCTGACAACCCTTGACTCACCACGTTCTGCTTTGTGGTATCTTCGTGGCCCTGGAGAACCCTGATCCTGTGCTTACAGCGCAGGTGCTCAATCTGCTCCACAGACTGGTCTCCAAATTTCTGCAGAGAAACAAAGAGTCACTCACGCACAGAATCCCTCTGTGCATACAGACAGAGGAAAGTAGTAGTAGTCGGGGGAACCTCCTTCAAAATCCACCACTGAACAAGTTTCCAAGAGGGTGAGGGTGGGGATGAGGCCAGGCCCAGTTACCTCATAGGAGTCCCGGATCAGGTCGGCAATGTCAGTCACAGGGTAGGGCTCCTGGTCATCAGAGAAAAAGGCATGGTGGCTGCCGACCGAGGGTCCAGGGCTGTCCTCATTCTTAATGTGATCTAGAAACCTGAGCACACAACCCACCACTGAAGCACCGGTTTCTCCTCACCTGAGGACCACACCACACCCGCTGCCTTCACAGGGGCCATGAACTATCTGAGAGCACTTTCAGACAGAGTTCATTTGTCTTCAAACACTGCGAGGAGGACAAGGTAGCAACCACTGTGCTCTTTTAGAGAAAAGGAGACATCCCTAATGCCAGACTTGTTGATCTTGGCTCTGTGGAAGTGTGTTTGCAGGGATCTGGAACTCCCTGGAAGTCAATACAGAGTTCTGTGCAAACGTAGAATTGTGAGCTTCCACAGTGTTCTGAAAGGGAAACTCTCATCTCTCTTTCAACATGCCCTCAGCTCCAAGAAACTCAGGTTCCAGTCCTCAGCCTCATCGGGCTTTTCTTTCACCACAACACACCAGCCGCTACACACCAAATGTCTGAAACCTCCAGCTGGCTGCCTGAGACCACCACTTCCCAGTGCCCGCCCGCCCCATTCAAGGTCACTCTGTGTGGATCTCCTGAGAGACAAGCACTGATAGCCTGCTCTCCTCCCGTACCCTCTCACTAGCTGGAGAGGAGTGGGGAAGATGGCACTCTCCACCACATGCAGGCAACAGTGCCACCTGCTAGGGTGACAAGTGGCAGAGTAGAAGGAAAAATCCCACAGTGATGGCCCTGCTGGGCACCGGCTGCTGCCTCCACCCATCATCTGTCTGGCAGAGCCCTGGCTGCCTGCCTCACCGCCATGTGAGCCTACCTGCTCAGGACCATGAGGGCCTGGCCATCGTCCTTGCTGCTGCACAGGCCCTCGGCGTTGGCTTCCAGGACAGCCAGCCCCAGCTGGAAAATGGCTTTGATCCCATCATAGAAGAAGCAATCCACAACGCTCACCGCACTCTCGAGAGGCATAATGCTGAGGAACAGAGTCAGGAACCACGAGAGAGAGATGGACGCTAGGGCTGAGAGGTCGTTCATGTGCTCCGCCAGCTCGGGGAGGTGCTCCTTGATGAGCTCCTCAAAGACAGACTGGTCCACCTGGGCCCCTGGAAAAGGCAGGCCATGGAGACTTGGTTGGGGAGGGAGTCACACTTTCTCAAGTCAGCCTGAAACTGAAACTAATCTGAGATGATCAGAACAATGAAACGGAATTGGAGTCTAGAAAAGGACTCACATTTACCTGATTTTTGACAGTGACTAAGGTAATTCAGTGGGGAAAGGATAGTATTTTCACAAAATCATGCTCAATCAGTGGATACCTGCGTGGGGCAGAGGCTTGGGGGTGGGAACCTCAAGTCCTACTTCACATCATACAAGAAAATACATCTGAAATGTGTCACAGACCTAAATATAAAAGCTAATACTATAAGCTTCTCAAAGAAAACATAGGAAAAAGGCAAAAATTCTTAGGATACAAAAAGCACTAGCCACAGAAAAAGTTACAAATTGGACTTCATGGAAATTAAAGACTGGTGTTCTTCAAAAAAACAATAAAATAATGCAAACTTCAAACTCAGAAAATATTTATAATACATATGCCTGACAAAGGTCTTGTATTCAGAATAACAACTCTTGCAACTTAGTCGTCAATAACGAATTTTTTCTTTAAATTGGCAAAAGATGTGAGCAGACACTTCAAAGCAGAAAATAAACAAATGGCCAGGAAGCAAGGAAAAATACGTGCAAGATCCTTAATCAAAGAAATGCAAATTAAAACCTCCATGACAGATCCCTTCTTACCCACTAAAACGGCAAAAATGAAAAAGTCAATTCCAAGGACTAACAGGGATGTGGAGCAGCTAGAACTTCTACATTGCTGGTGTCAGAGGTGTGACCACAGAATATCTTGCTTTGAAAAACAGTTTCTTACAAAGTTAAAAATACATCGAACCCATGACCTAGCAATTCTACTCCTAGGTAAATACTCAAGAAAACAGACAATCTTTATTCACAAAGAGATGTCTACAGGAATGCATATTGCAACTTTACTTACGATGATAATAATAATTAAAAAAAAAACGGAAACAACTCAAATCTCTACTACCGGGTGATTAGATAAACAATTCATGGCATAAATGTTCAGTGAAGGGCTACTCGGCAACAGGAAGGGAAAAATTACTGATGCACTAACAACCTCATGTTGTGCAAAGGAAGCCAGACACAGAAGAGATTACATTCTCTTTTATTACATTTATACCAAGTACAAGAACAGACCAAACTAATCTGTGGGGATGGAAATCAGTACCCCGCCAAAGGCAGGGAAGGGGCAGAAGGGAACTTTGTGGGTTACGGGAATGCTCCACCCTGTACTGGGGTGGTGGTCACACGGTATACACACGATCACTGATGGCCTGCTGGTCACTGAGGAGTATGAGCTGTCCCATCACAACACCATCAACAGATGATGGCTTTGGCAACTTGCCTCCCAATGTCCCGAGTCTCCGCCGATTCTGTGCTACCGTGTACATGCTTAAATGCCTCCCACAACATAAAGTACGAAAGGAAGCAAGCCCCATCACTCAGGCACATGAGGAGCCAGGGAAGACAGTCTAAAGTGTACCGAAAGATGGCTAAAAGGCACCAAGCGGCCACCCCCTTCCCAGCTAACCTCCCCTTTACTCTCGGTGGCCATCACACTCCCTCAGTTCTCTGGACACCAGTCTCTAGAAAGCATCCTCTTCCTGCCCTGCTGCTACATCCAGTCCTTTGCCAAAGTCTGTCTCAAATTCATTCTTCTGTTTCTGTTCCCACAGCTGCCACCTTAATATTAGGCCACCTCCAGAAAGAGTAAGGTATCACCAAGCCAAAGCAATTTTTCTGTATTAGTCCACTAGGAGGTGCTGGACCACAGAGATGATGCAAGTTCAAATCAGCCATAAGAAGAAAAGAAGGCACCGAGTGCGTGCCTGGGAGCCGTGTGGTCAAGGGTTTGCCCGGAGCCCAGCAGCAACAAATGTTCCTTCTCACTATCAAAGTCTGCAAGTGGCAGGAAAGGCGTGGGGCGGGGGGGCAGGTCCAGCCTGGAGGCTTGCCAGCACTGCTCCATGCGCCTCCTCTCCTTAGGGGAGAGGGGACATCTGTCCGCATGCGCTCCTTGGGTACTGAGAGCAAGACCACCGCCCCTTTCCAGGCCACAGGGAAACACCCCTCTGGCTTTCACTTTTCAACTTGTTTCCTGAGCCTCAGAAATTTTTTTTTTCAGGTTACCTCACTCCACCATTTTGTCAAGATAGTGCAGAGCATCACACTGGTTAGTTGTACAAATTCAAGAGCCAAGCAGGGCTTGTACAGAGACCAGCTGAGTGGCGCAGGGCCTGAGGACTGACGACACGTGTCTTTGCCCAGGCTCTGTCCCTACACCCCAAGCACAGGCGACGAGGAGGAAGAGGGCAGAGGCGGTTTACCGATGACTCGGTGGTTGAAGTAGTCGGGGAGCATCCGCTCGCACACAGCAACCAGCAGCCAGAAGGCCTCCTCCTCCTTGGCGTACAGCAGCAGCACGGAGGTCAGGATGTTCATGGACTGCTCGGGGTCACAGAGGGCACGGTTAGTGACCTGACCACACAGATGCTAAAAGCCACACAAGTCAGGCCGCAGATGAGAGACCCAGGGCGGCCCAACCACACTGACATTGGCGAGGTGGAATGATCATGTTACCAACGTGGTCCCCACAAGACACACCAGCCTGAGGGATCGGCCATCATCCCATCCCCATCCCCATCTAGTAATGCTGGGGTCAGCCGTGGTGCATGCCTCAGGCCCAAGTCAAATCCAGCCATCCTAGATGTTCAAACACACAAAACGTTCACACACTGATTTTGCTTATTCGAAGGAAAACAACTTTTAAAATCTTCCATTTTCAAATATCAGAAACGTCTCTATAACCCTGTCTCGTACTGGAGCCGGGGGGCGGGGGATGGGGAGGGACTGTTTTAATTTACTGAATTTCGTTTTGTGCTTGTGTTCCACGTCCCTGAGTAAACTTCTCCAGCAAACTCAGCAACTGCTCAGAGGACATCTTACCTCCACTTGTGCTTCCTGAAGGAAAGGGATTGGCCACAAACATCTTTTTTCCTCCCCAAACACCACTGATATTTTAAAAATAATCCCCATAACCTCTATAGGGATCTAGAAAAATAAAACTCCACAGAAGCATTATCAGTGCCGTACTACAGCCAAGGCCTGGAGTGGCCGAGGAGACAATGTGTCCTGCTGTGGACAGAGGCTCAGCACGTGCACTGGTCTTTGCTCCAAGCAAAGTTTCTAATTTCAAGTAATCAGCCTGTTTGACTATAAGAAGATGACTCCTTCGGCAATACCTGATGCATTCTTTCAGGGAAGGGACGAAGCATGGAGACTTCACAGGACAGTCAGTACCGGACAGCCAAGAACAACAGGACAGGACCCGCACCCCAGTGGATCAACACAAGACGTGGACTCAACACAAGACTGCTCCTCACTGCATGCCTCACCTGGCAGTACCCAATTTTAGGGTTCCGGTGGGCATAGGCCGTCAGGACTCTCCTCAAAGCAGCAATTCCCGTTTCATTTTGGAAGGCGGGGTGCTCTGGTAAGGAACGGTGCAGGTCTCGTTCTATCTCCTCCGTCACCAGGCAACATTTTCCCATGGACTCCTCCACCAGATTACCATAGTAACCGGGATGCGAGGCGAGATCAGTTACGGCATCTGACAATTTAAAAGTAATTTTTCAAGGGGGCAGATTACCGGAATAGAGTCAACACGGGGAGGGGGCTTGTCCTGCCGGAACACCTCAATGGGGTCTCATTACTCGAGGGACATAAAATATTTTGAGACCACACACAACCAAAAGGACTTCATTTCTGCCAAAAACAAAAAAAAAGAAAGAAAAGAAAGAACATGGCTTTTCTAAGAACGGCCTTACACAGAGAGAGGGAAGCCGCTCATAATAGAAATAATTGTACTAATATGCTTTTAATAAGTTGTATTCTCTAGTAACAGGAAGAATGGATATGTGTGCATATTCATACAGCTGTATGCACGAGTTTCCTATGTAAATTCAACGCTAAATTACTGGGCATGCATGTGTGAAACGTGTGCAATTATGCTTAAGTAATCAAGCAACTATCAAGGAGCCAACGAGCCACCAACAAGAAACTCTGAGGCTGGGATCATGATGTGCAGGTGGACCGAGCGCAGCCCACCCACGCCTCTGACAGGCACATGACGTCCGGGCTGAGGCTTCCGTACCGCACGAGGCCCCCGTTCCCTCATCAGCCAGCACCATGGCACCTGTGCTTCCGGCCAGGGGTCCCGCTGGGGCGCGGGCGGCAGGCAGGGCTCCGGTACTGAGGCCAGCCCCACCCAGGGAGGTCCCGGGAGAGCAGGCCAAGCAGAGAGGGCCCGGGTCCGCCTCTAAGTGTTAGTGCAGGTTTTTCACTTCTGACTGGGCTTAGTACACTACCCCCCTCAACTCTCCCAACTGCTGTGATTCTCGTCACATCCGATAATCAACCAGGCACTCCCATCCTCAACGCTTAATACTAACAGCCGTCACTCATCACGCGACAGCCCAAACACTACAGCAATCTTTCTGTCAACGCTATTGCTTGAAAGGAAAGGTAGCCCTTTATGAACTAGCCTCTTTTTTTTTTTTTAATGTGTATTTTCATTAAACAGGCAGACGATAAGCCAGTGTCATTAACAGGTGTCACTCGCTGGGTGGTAAGCTTATGAGTCATGATACTCTCTTTGCTCCTTCCTTTCTGTTTTCTTTCCAACTCTGAGTAGAGATTGTTTTTATTAGATACAAAAATATAGAAGACATTTTTTAATTTTAAAAAGGCCTGTCTTTGGTGGGCAGCTGCAGAAACAAGGCAACAGGAGGGGGACTCAGCATGTGTGACAGGGTGAGCAGTGGTAGTGGGCCTATCACTAAAGGCCAGCAGGTATGTTGGAAAGCAGGAAATGTGCATCTGGGCACCCAGGGCTGGGGAGGGGGTGGGCTTGGTTATTTGGGGGAGAGACTAGGAAGAGGGAAGACAGAGGGTGAGGCAGGGTGAGGGTCAGCACGTAGCTGACATGAGAGAGGAATATAAGAAGCGTGCAGGGAGGGGCTCCGGGGTGGCTCAGTCTGGTAAGCTCCCAACTTCAGGTCATGAATCTCACGGTTCATGAGTTCGAGCCCCACATCAAGCTCTGCACTGACAGTGTGGGGCCTGCTTGGGATTCTCTCTCTCTCTCTCTCTCTCTCTCTCTCTCTCCCTCTCCCTTTCTCTTCCCTTCAATCTCTCTCTCCACCTCCCCCACAAACTAAAAAAATAAACTTAACAACAACCAAAAAAAGCATGCAGGGAGAGGACAGGTGCCCAGGCTTGGCCGCTGGGAAGCCCATGCTGACCTGAGAGCAGCGGGAACACCAAAGGAGAGGGGACCTCCTCGCCATGCCTCCCGCTGCACCCTGATAGGAGCAGCTAGGTCACACCCTGGACAGGGCCTTCCCTTCCTGCCCACAGGGCCCCACCTCCTCCACCGAGCCAGATGAAACAGCCACCCTCAATGCAGAGACAGACAAATGCCTGCTCAGCCTGTCTCTTGAGAAGTCGGTCCCTGTCTGTCCACCCATCAGTGAGCGTCCTGATGAGGGACTCCCACATATCACCAAACAGCAGCAGAGCAAGAGTCCTGGGGCCTGAGGCCAGACAAGGCCATCACTGAATGGGTCAAGTGGTATAAGAAGAAAAGAAGTGGGCAGAAGAGAAATCTCCACAACTGTACTTCTCGGGGACGCTATGCGTCTTCAACAGAGATGGGACCAAGAGAAAGTCTGTTGGGCGATTTATCTGAATGACACTGCAAGGGAACAACACACACAGATTTTTGTTTAGTCTATTTCAGCATGCATGTCCTAGAAAGATACTTCCCATCTAGGAGGTTCCTAATGCATTCTCAGGACTACGTATAGACTCGACATTACGTTTAAAGGAGAGGTCATTTCAGCCAGATTATCACATTGACCAAGAAGGACGCTGCAGCCCAGGGGTCTCAGGCAACTTGACCAAGGTCCCAGAGCCAAAACAGTTAAGAGTGCTCAAGTTCTGGGCTGGGAACATCACAGGAAGAATCTAAAGATGGATGACTTGTCTGCACACACACACACACACACACACACACACATTGTTCATATCTGGGCCTCTGTTCCTGTTCTGCTCCAGAAATAACTCTTGGCCTAAAAATACCAGAAACACTTACCTGAGAAAAGCAGCCAGAGTCTGCCACGTAAAGATTCAGGGATCCCCATGGCTACAAGCTTCCGGATCTTCTCTGTGCGAAACATACACACGGTCCTGCCGTATTCCACAAAGTGGTCATTCCACAGGCTTATTTTTATCTGCTCCCTGGACTGGAAATGGAAATTTGGTTCACATACAAAGAAGCCCGTCTATACCTCCCACTACAGCCCATCCATATCGCATAGCAGACGGACACTGCCTCTGTTAACAGAGGAACCAGCAGTAATGTGCAACTGGTTCAGCAAATAGTTCTGAAGCACTTCCAGGCACAGAGGATATAAAGATGAATAGCAGTACCAGCCCTTCTGGAATTCAGAGCCCAGCAGGAGTGTTTACACCAATAAAATGCTGTTTCCTTGGCAAAGCTGATGGTAAGAATATGTTTGTCCGGGGACGCCTGGGTGACTCAGTTGGTTAAGCGTCCAACTTCGGCTCAGGTCATGATCTCACGAGTCATGGGTTCAAGCCCCATGCTGGGCTCTATGCTGACAGGTCAGAGCCAGGAGCCTGCTTCGGATTCTGTGTCTCCCTCTCTCTCTGACCCTCCCCTGCTCATGCTGTCTCTCTCTCTCAAAAATAAATAAAACATTAAAAAAAAAAAGAATATGTTTGTCCAAATATTCAAGTCACCCAAAGCAGACGGGAGGGAGGGGTAGGAGCGGGGGACGTTAGGGAAGCTTCTCAGGATGTTGACAGCAAGCCTGATGCTGAAATACAGGTTGGCCCAGAGGGCTAATGAGGGCAAGGGGCATGGGGTGGGTATTTGCCCTGAGCTGTGACAACCAGAGGAAAAACTGAAACCTAAAAAATTACATTGTTCTCATTATCAGAAACAAGAAAGATACTATTTCTCTAGGCAACTAAAAATCCTTTAAAATCATCCATAGATAGGGGTGCCTGGGTGGCTCTGTCAGTTGAGCATCTGACTCTCGATTTCAGCTCAGGTCATGATCTCATGGTCTGTGAGTTTGAGCCCCTCATCAGGCTCTGTGCAGACAGTACGGAGGCTGCTTGGGATTCTCTCTCTGCCCAGTCCCTGCTTGCATGCACACGCTTTCTCATACTCTCTCTTAAATAAATACACTTAAAAAACTTATCCCTAGATGTCTGGAGTTCTTAGTGCATTTTAAGCAAGATGTCCATAGACACCCCGGCATAAGGGTCCCAACGCAGCTTCTTTCCGGCCATGGTCTCTTTTCAGAGTACATCTTCTACTTCATTCACCCCACTGTACGTAACCTTGCCCTTACATTCTCCCTACAAAGAGGGTGAGTGTAAGTAAGTGTAACTGAAGTATTTTCAGTCCAGAAAAACTACAGCACAGGAGGCCTTTTATTCCAGGAGAGAAACAAGAAATGCTGTAAAAGGAACCCACACAGACACCACTGGGCAAGAGGAGAACACCTGTTCTGTGTCTAGAAGAGCCCACAAAGGACAGCACCGATGGCTTTGTAGGTCACATGGCCAAGAGCTGCATCAAAGAGCCACTTCCGGGGCAGGTAGGAAAGCCACTGCCCTCAGTCATTTGACCACATCCTTCATGTATCCAGATGTGCCCAGGCAACTGGCATCAGCTGAGCCCCTCCCACTACCTCCAGTGAGGAAGAGGGAGGGGTGCTAGCTGCTGGGGCTGCACGGCCACCCACACCATGTGCTCTCCAAAGGCCTGCGGGGCCAGGACCCGGGAAGGCAGAGCCATGCCACCCACCATTCGCGAGTCGGGGCTCTGGCTGCCCGACTGCTGGAAGACAGATATCAGGGCCTCAGGGTGCAGGTGTGGGCTCTTGTCTTTTTCACTTTCCTCGATATTTTGAGAGGACACCATTTCAAGATCCCCAAACTTGTGGTCACTGCACATGCTTGTTGAATGAAACACAGGTGAAGTCTGTGGAAAGAAAAAGAAAAAGGGGGGAAGCTGGAAGAAAGTCACCGCTTTACTTAACGGAAGAGTCATTGTTTCGCCTTTGGAGGCATGTAGGTGACATACTTCAACATGCCTATTGACTCCAGGGAAAAAGACTAACATTAGACCCAACAGATTGGATCCTCAGGAAGGAACACGGTCCACACTGTGCTTTCCTGGTAAGGCTGCTCACAACACGCACAGCATGGGTCCAACAGGGAGCCAGCCAAGCACCATTTCTTGTACGCTTCCAGAACCGGGGATGTCCATCTTCAGAAAACCACCCTACGGTACTGAGAGACTATCTCCTAGCTCCCTGTCACTATGTGGGTAAGAAGAGGTCAAGAAAGAGAGAGACGAGCATGAAACAACAGGAAACAAGGCCCCAGCAGATTCAGGTCTATTTTACAGCCATCCAACCTTAAGGACAATGTAACCTCTCTTTCAACAAGTTATATCTGCCCCAAAATAATATCCCCTCGAAAGTCAGAGGTGGGCGGCACTGACCCCTCCAACCTGTGAGGGGGGCGTTCACTAACCTGTGGGCAGATTCCCCAATCAAACCCTCCAACCCGTAAGGGGTGCCCTGCCAATCTCTTCGCCATGTGGGTGTCCCCCATCAACCTCTCTAACAGAGAGAGGTGCCCATCAGATCCGCTCACCTCTGGTGAGGGGTGGGTGCCCCATGAACCCCTCTAACCTGTGAGCAGGGGGCCCTGTTAGCCCCTCCAACCGCTCATCTGCGTGGGGCACCCTCTAACCTGTACAGCACCCACTCAGGACCCCTCGAGTACCAGAAGTGATACAGTGTTTGATACGCAGGCCCAATCATCTCTATCACCCAAGTGCACCCAGCATCATGTGCACACGTTTTAGCGATCACTGCCCTAGAGGTGGTGAGGAAAGAGGCCCTCAGTTCACTGGATCCCGCTGTTTCTAAGGATCATACCATGTCTTCATCTTGGGAGGTGTCATAATGCACGGGGTGGTTGGCGTGCACCCGTTTCAGCCTCATGAGCAGGCTCTCCACCAAGTTATCTCTGTCCTTTAACTCAATGAACTGGAAGGCCATCTTGCTCCTGATGCTGACGATGATGGGATTAGGTAGCAGACTTGTGTCCTCCATCTTCTCAATGCTCACCACCTGTTGCAAAAAAGATTATACACAAAGGTACAGCAAGAGAAAAAGGAGGGCAGCCATTTCAATTACACATTTTAAAAAATATAAGCTAGAAAGTAAAACCAAGTAACTTCAATAAGGAACTGACACAGAGGCTGAAAAGTACCTACAGCAGCATATTCACAAGAGCCAAAAGGTCAAAGTAACTCAAGGGGCGCCTGGGTGGCTCAGGTGGTTAAGTGTCTGATATTAGCTCAGGTCAGGATCTCATGGCGTGAGTTCGAGCCCCGTGTCAGGCTCCTTGCTGACAGCTCATAGCTTGGAGCCTCTATCTGATTCTGTGTCTCCCTCTCTCTCTGACCCTCTCCCACTTGCCTATGCGCTCTCTGTCTCTCAAAAATGAACACTAAAAATAAATAAATAAATAAATAAATAAATAAATAATACAAAGCAAAAACAAAGTAACTCAAGTAGCCATCAGCAGGTAAACGGAGAAACAAAATGTGCTCTATCCACACAAGGGAATACCACTCAGCCTTAAAAAGGAGAGAAATTCTGACACTTGCTACAACACGGATGAACCTTGAGGACATTATGCTAAGTGATATAAGCCAGACATCAACAGCCAAATGTTGTATGATTCCACTTGTAAGAGGGAACTAGAGCTGTCACATTCAGAGATAGAAGGTAGAAGGGAGGCTGCCCAGGGCTGTGGGAGGGAGGATGGGGAGTTAGTGCTTAATGGAGACAGAGTTTCAGTTTCGGAAGATGAGGAAGTTCTGGTAATGGATATATGAAAATGTGAATGTACTCAATGCCACTGCACGTAACACTTAAAAATGGGTGAAATGAGGGGTGCCTGGGTGGCTCAGTTGGTTAAGTGTCCGACTTTGGCTCAGGTCATGATCTCACAGTCTGTGGGTTCGAGCCCTACGTCAGGGTCTGTGCTGACAGCTCAGAGCCTGGAACCTGCCTCGAATTCTGGGTCACCCTCTCTCTGCTCTTCCCCCACTTGCTCTCTGTATCTCAAAATAAAGACATAAAAATTTGTAAAAAATGGGTGAAATGAGGGGCACCTGGGTGGCTCAGTTGGTTTAAGTGTCCGACTTTGGCTCAATTCACGATCTCATGGTTCATGGGTTTGAACCCCATGCCGGGCTCTGTGCTGACAGCTCAGAGCTTGGAGCCTGCTTTGAATTCTGGGTCTCCCTCTTTCTCTGCCCCTCCCCTGCTCACAGTCTGTCTCTCTCAAAAAAAAAAGCATCAAAAACAATTTTTTAAATGGGTGAAGTGATAAATGCAATGCCCTATATATGTTACAACAATAAAACAAGTAAGTATATAAGACAACTCTTGGATTTCTTGCTCCACTCCTAGGTAAGAATATTTGTACAATGAAATCACACAAATGAAAAAATTTTGAGTTTTTCCAAAGAGCAATGCTTAGAATTTGGAGGTCCTGGTGTGAAACAAGGGTTGTGGTAACCCTCCCAACAGACAGGCCTTGAAACCCAACAGATCCAGAAGTGGGTGCGGGTGGCCCTGCATTTCCAGGAACAGAACTACAGAATTCTCTAGTAGGAAGGGACCTCATCCATAGTAAAGGAAACATTTTTTAAATGTTTAACTCAAGTCCCAGGAGGGTATAAAAGCCAAGCAATCTGACATTTTCCAAGGTGATACTTTTTGTCAGTTGCTTTTTTGCTTTCCCCATTTTTGTGAATGAAAGGAGGGGGGATTCATTCCTAAGAGCTGTTGGAAAAGCTTTAGTTGCTAGGCATGTGCTTTCTAGTGAGAACTTCATCAATACCCCTGAGGTGAGAGTGTTTTATTCTCGCCAATCACTTCTATGCAAATTTCAAGTGGTTGTAGCAACGACAGAAAAAGCAACGACCAAACGGGTACTGGTCAAATTCAGGCCGTGCTTCCCTCCAGAGGCCCGTGTGCAGCCGGCCAAACCCTGCTGGGTGAGCATCCCTGCCTGGGCCGGGCCTCACAGTCACTGTAGGCTCAAGGATACAAGGTGGGCTCAGGAAGCCCCTGCGGGGCGGCGGCTACCTCTCTGAGCGGGAGGATGACGTTACAGCAGCCGTCCTCCTTGCTGGCAAAGCAGATATAACGGTCCGATGTGAACATCCGCCCGGCTGTGTGACAGCGACTAAACGGCGTCCACAGCGAACAGTCCACGACCGCGTGCAGCTTCTCTTGCCTCGGCAGCCTGAAGAAAGCCCGGAAGAACTCATTCTGGGCTCTGGCTTCCAGGTCCCTGGTGAAGGAGGGAGAGAGAAGAGGAGGCAAGAACAGTGAATGAACACAGAGGAGTCCAAAGAAAAACCCTGTGAAACCCCCGGGCACAGCCAGATATCGAAGTGGATGCCAAAAGGCGCTGAGCCCCGCCAGGTTCTGCGTGGGTCATTAACACGCACCCCTCTTCACAGCCAACCTTTGGAACGCATACTCGAGGCAGAAGAGGTTGCCCCTATGCAAAAGTGTTACGAACAAACAGACCAAAACAGACCTTAAGTCCTGGTTTGAGTAACACTGTGAATTACCATAAAACAATGAAGAATCCAGTATTCAAAAGTCAGATAACAACAAGTGTTGGCAAGGATGTGGAGAAACAGACACCTTCGCACACTGCTGGTGGCAATGTCCACTGGTGCAGCCAGTTTAGACAACAGTCAGGCTGTTTCTCAAAAGGTTCTATATAGAGTTACCGTAAGACCCTGCAATTCCCCACCTAGGAAGATACCCAAGAGAACTGAAAATGTACATTTGCTCAAAAACCTGTACACAGGTGTTCACAGCAGCATTGTTCAGAACAGCCGAGAACTGGCAACAACCCAAATGTCCATCAACTGGTAAACGGATAAGCACAATGTCACAGAGCCACACCATGGGATATTACTCGGCCACACAAGGCAACAAAGTACATGCTACAACACAGGTGAACCCTGAAAACCTTATGGATACAAAAGACTGCACACTGCCGGATCCCATTTATATGGAATTTCCAGAACGGGCAAAGCTCCACAGAAAACAGATTAGTGATTGTTTAGGGCTGGGGATAAAAGGAGAAGTGGGGGTGACTGCTCATGACTACAGGGTTTCTCCTTGGGGTGAAAATGTTCTAAACCAACTGCGGTGATGGTCACACAGCCCTGGGAATAGACTAAAAAACCACCGAATGGCACACTTTAACAGGGTGAATTGTACCATGTATGAATTATAGCTCAAAAAAGCTTTTAAAAAATTTAGATCTGTGCTGGGCATATAGTAAGTGCTGAATAAACATTAGCTATTATTACCTTTAAAAAACAAATCCAGAGGCGACCGGGTGGTTCACTCAGTCAAGTGTCGGACTCTTGGTTTCTTTTTTTTTTTTTTTTAATGTTTTTTATTTATTTCTAGGAGAGAGAGACACAGCACGAGCAGGGGAGGGTCAGAGAGAGAGGGAGCCACAGACCGAAACAGGCTCCAGGCTCTGAGCTGGCAGTCAGCACAGAGCCCGACGCGGGGCTCGAACCCACGAACCGCAAGATCCTGACCTAAGTGAAAGCTGGACGCTCCACCGACTAAGCCACCCAGGCGCCCCTCTTGGTTTCAACTCAAGTCGTGATCTCACAGTTCACAGGATCGAGCCCCACATCGGGCTCGTATTGACAGTGTGGAACCTGCTTGGGATTCTCTATCTCCTCCACTCTGCCCCTCTCCCTCTCATGTTTTCTCTCTCAAAAAAAAAAAACCAAAACATTTTTTTCCTTTGCCACATTAAATAAGAGTTCTTTAACTTTGTCTAATATAATCAGCGTTATGCTCAAAGTAAGGAAAATGAACTCTTGGCTTATTAACTGTGTGACCTTAGATAATACTCCTCCGTATCACATCCTGATATCTGTAAAATGGAAACAATACCTAACCTCTTTGCGTTAAGGGATCCCTGCAAACATAAAATCATGTCCACAATATTGAGAAAGCAGGTTAAAAACAGTATCTACAGGGGTGCCTGGGGGGCTCAGTTGGGTGGGCGTCAGACTCTTGGTTTCAATTCAGGTCATGATCTCACAGTTGGTGGGGCCAAGTCCCATGTTGGGCTCTGCACTGGCAGCTTGGAGCCTGCTTGGGATTCTCTCTCACTCTGCCTCTGCCTCTCCCCTGCTCAAGTTTATGTTCTCTCTTTCAAAAAAATAAACCAAAAAATAATAATTAAAAAAAACCCCAGCATCTACAGTATGATCCCATTTATATAGACTCTTAAAAATTGGCAGAAAATGATGTGTAAAAAGACTTTGCCTAAAATGTTAATAGCAGTTGACTCTGCACAGTACGATTCCCACTTTTCATTTTATTGTTTAAATTTTCTACCTAACCACATACCATTAGCTTTTTAAAAAATTATGCCGCTTTCTTTTAGGAAGAGTAACTTTTTAAATGTTGCATAAAAGACAAGTATGAAACTGCAGCCCGAGTGACCTTTTAGACACATGCCCCCTCACCAGGGCCGTGCTTGCACACAGATGCCCCTTCTGCCCCAGTTCTCGTTCCCAACCCAGTCCTCATTTTCACAGCATCGCACAACTGTCTTCCCAGAGACCACACAAAGAGATGGGAGAGTGCTTGGATTTATTATCAAACCCTCACAAAGAAAAGACACTTACACGTCCAGAAAGTCCTCTGGGCACAGAGAGAATTTATATAAATTCTACAGATCAAGATGGGTCCAGTTACTGCGGGCCAAAGCTACAAGTTCTTCCCCTGAAGTCCCTGCTACTCCACGGATGGCTGTTTCCAAAGGAGCCTACGCTTCCTCCACAGAGGAGCCGGGAAGAGACGGGAAAGCACTGTGAAATGCTCTAGAAATTCACATACTACAGGGTGGAAGGCAAGGCCCCTCAAGATCACCCCGGTTCCCTGCAAGTGGACCTATATTCAACACATTTACGCTGGAAGACTTACATCCTTATTCCCAAAGTATGCTGGCCAGGCTGGCTTTGGTGAAAGTGAAGCCAATGCAGCCTGTCTATACAGATGTGGTTCCAGCCACCACTGAATTCACCTGTTGTCTGTTCTTTCCTAGAAGTAGACAGAGAGAGAGTGGAAGGACTTTTTGTATTTACTCTGTATCCAGCTCTTCAATTTAAGAGTAAGGTGCTCAGTTATCTGACTGTTCTACTCCGTGCATCTGCTGCGTCAGCCAGCAGCTCAGTTCAGCCCTCTTCTCCATACTATACACCACCTCCTTTCTCTTTCTGGGCTGTTCCCTGTCACTAGAGGGGTCCGTCTCTCACACATTCAGCAACCAGAGACCTCGCATTAAAAGACAGAAAGCAGCAGGAGGGACTTCTTAAGTCATCTTCCATCCTTAGAAAGTGCTCCTTCAACTCTACTTCTAAATAGGAGTTACACACGTATACGTGGTATTTAACTTTCTAACATAACTGAGATGAAGATCAAGCAGCTTGAGAGATGAGGAGCACAAGGCCTTTATGAAGCTCAGAGTAAGACCATCTCATCTCCTCAGGTCTGTTTCCAAGCAGGTGACAGCTTTGATGTTACAAATGCCAGCTCTTCTTTCTGAAGAGCACCAAGAGCAACGCCTGCTGGCCATAATTTGCCTTTCAGACCTTCCAGTACTTACTAAAGGTTCCCACCTTTAGAGATGACCAACACACATGGGTCATAACCTACCATTTGGAAAGCACTAGCTAAGCTCAGGCCTGAAAGCCACAGCAGAAGCACCCCGATAAAGATGGAAACTAGCTCAGCAACCCCAATGGTATCTACTACCCCTTGTACACGATGCTAGTATGCACCAGCCAAAGCAATTACTCCAAGAGAAAGCTACAGTAGAGAAGAGAAGGGGAAGGTCCCACAAATCACCCGGTCTTAACACATGCCATTGTATGAACCCGGAACCATCCGGAAATCAACAGGGGTTCATCACAATATGGAGCAACACCAAGTTTGTTGTTAAAGCTGAAATTAATATGTGCAATCGTGCATGACAACTATGCAGAAAATTCCAGACTACATGCAGACAATTTACAAATCCAGACTTGGAGTGCCTGGGTGGCTCAGTCGGTTAAGCATCTGACTCTTGATTTTGACTCAGGTCATGGTCTTATGGTTCATGGGTTTGAGCCCCACATCAGGCTCTGCACTAACAGCACAGAGCCTGCTTAGGATTCTCTCTCTGCCCCTCTCTGCTCCCACCTGCCTTAAAAATAAATAATTTTTTTAAAAATCCAGACTTAATTCTCAGACCTTAGACCCAAGAAATGAAGGCGTAGGTAGTTCTTTGGTTTCTCTGCAAACCCAGAATTAGATTTTCCCCTCCAAGTTTAGGAACAGATGTATCAAAAACAGGTTTCCCCTCTCTCTTCCCCATCAACCGTTTAGAATACTTTAGGGAAGACCTGTATCAGGCCTTACAGCCTCTCCTTCCCTCGTATCACTCATTCCACATATACAGACCTACAGTGTGTCAGCAGCTCAGAGCTGCTCAAGGCCAAATGCTTCCCCAGACTCAGTCTGTGTGGCAGGCTGAGACAGATGGGCTCCCCCAGTAGCTCAGGGTGTGAGGACTTCCTGTGTCCTCGACAGGAGGCCTCAAGCACCACCCCCACCCTTCTAGAATATCTTGGTCCTCTGCAGTCAGTCAGCCCCAGAAAAACACATACTAAGATTTCTGGAGGCTCTTAGTTAACATACTCGCTCACAAACCCATAACCAGCTCATCTGAAACTCTGGGATATACCAAGCACCAGTAATGTAGAAATATGGCAGAAAGGCCAGATATACTACTTCTCCTCGAAGCCCAAGTCTGCACATAAAACACTGCATTTCTCCAGTGTATGTTTACTTAAAACACCTTTCCTCAGCCTTCCCCCAAGAGCACTCAGGAAGCAGGACAATGCTGCCCTGTAACATCTTACGCTGGGTCTCCTGGGCACAGTGGCGGCATGAGGGAACCCGGCCCTCAGCCAGCAGCCAGCAGTGTGGAGGTGGACTCAGCTGGTGCTGGCAGTGCCCCCATTTCTCTGAAAATCCAGCTACAGAGCCCCCACAGACCAGGACCTCAACGACACCGGCATCCAGAGGCTTTTTCACACTCAAAGCTCTTGCCTTTGTCCTGCCCCAGAGAGAGCCACCTGAATGACCCACACAAGCTCAGGGCAGGCTCTGCAGGCCTTCCCTGGTGAGACGTGACCTGTTCAGGGCTGCATGAGCCCCAAGAGATGTCAACTCTGACCTAGAATCACAAGGGCTGAAAGTCAAATAAATTACAGAGTGAGTATGGGAATTCTGAATAGGGACAAAGGAGAAGAGCAGAAAAGGGAGTGAATCTAGGCACGAAAGGCCAAAGGTCTGACAAGCCAGATGGGGAGCTGAGAATCAGCCAGGCAACAGGGGATAAGGGATTTAAAACTTTTTTTTTTTTTTTTAATTTTTAAAGTTTTTTTAATTAGTATTATTTATTGGCGGAGGGGGGGGACTGGAATGGGCAGAGAGAGGGGTGAATCCCAAGAAGGTTCCACAATTGCCAGCCCAGTGTCAGTGCAGGGCTCGAACTCGTGAACCATGAGATCATGACCTGAGCAAAATTCCAGAGCTTAACCAACTGAGCCACCCAGGCAGCCCCATGAGGATGAGGGCTCAGGTCATAACTGAAGACATCAGCACCCTGAGAGCCATTGTGCACCTCTGGAGATCGCAGAAATAGCTTACACCATGAGAACGAATCTCCATTTACTACACTGCATTAACTGACCTTTCCTCCAGCACTGTTCAGCCGGTCAACACAGGTTTTAATGATGATATTCATTCTGATTTAGTGAAACCCATCACCTCACCAAGAGCCCACCCCCAAAATAGCTGGCCACCCTGTTCTCAACCTATCACTCACAGCTTCAGAACTGTTCTGTTGTAAACTGCAGGACCAATCAATGTATTTGTTCTGTCCAACTCCTGGAAGCCCCTTCCCCAGCCTCGGTCCCCACCCCCTCCAGGATTCTGTTACTGTAGCGCAGAATCCCCAGCCCAGGCCCTCCGTGAAGTGCGAGGGCCGGGCTAGGGGCATCCCCAGCCCCGCTGGCTCTAACCTGTCTGACTCGTCCTACTGTGCGATGCACCTTCCCACCCTCCTGGCTCCCGCTGGAGCTCCAGCCCTGCTCTGCTCTGTCCCGAAGTCCCGTGGGACTGCGCCTAAGCAGCGATCATGACTAATCTATAATCAGATGGCTCACCACACTCGTGACCCCAAGGGCACCTTTCTAAAGCCCTTATCTGGGAAGGGAAGTGAAAATACATCAACAAAGGGGAGCCTGAGGAGCATTCCAGCACTTCTGATTGTGCCCTTCGCATCCAGAGACTGTTTTCCTCAACTTTAAACCTGGGCTCTCTTGGCAGGATGTCAAGCTGACTGAGTCATTACCTGTTTATGTCCACAGACCTATGTCTCCATGACAGAAAGCTACACACAAGACCCAGCAAGCAACTGGTGTGCAAGGACATGCCTTTCACTTTTGGAAGAAGTCACTCAAAGTGCAGTGACCAGCAAAACACCCCACAGACCAGAATCCTGCCATCCACGTTGGCGCCAGCCCTAGGCACCCATGGGTCTCCAGAGGCTCCACCACCAACCACTGCCAGGACTCCTTTTTGTCCTTTTCTCTCTCTTCTTCTTTCTACTTGTTTCTAGGATAGAAAGTAGAGGAAGGAGAACCTTGTATAATTCACCTAAGTTCTGGAATGTCAATGAAAACGGTCTATACTGATTGATTTCTTAGAAAATGAAGGAGTATACCAACGGATCGTAAGTGCTACAAACCTGACATCTGCCTCTACTTTCCCTATTTCTACCCCAACCCAGAATGCTACATCTAGAAGCAGAGGCGTGAAGGCACATCAGGAAATTTGTGAGTAGTCACCCGAAATCCCAGTGCTCATGGAACTAACCAGAACACAAGGCTACTAGCTGGCCTCGTATTCCGAAAACCCTAGCTGCAATTCACACACATACACATCTGTATGCAAAACCCACAGAAGAGTGTAAGCTTTAATGAGTGATTTATAGGAGCCCTTTAACAACTCCTACAACTGAGACTTGTTTCTTCATTTGTAACTGATCTTTGTTGGACTAAAAAGATTCCGATACCAAACCACTATAGAGATACTTAAAGAAATACGGGAAGGGGCGCCCGGGTAGCTCAGTCGGTTGAGCTCAGTCGGAAGAGCGTCCCTTCGGCTCGGGTCATGATCTCGCAGTCCGTGAGTCCGGGCCCTGTGTCAGGCTCTGTGCCGGAGCCTGCTGCAGATCCTCTGTCTCTCTCTCTCTCTGCCCCTTCCCTGCTCACACTCTCTCTCACTCTCCCTCAAAAATAAACATTACAGTAAGTTTTTTATAGGGGCACCTGAGTGGCTCAGTAAGTTAGGCATCCAACTCTGGCTCAGGTCATGATCTCACGGCTCATGGGTTCAAGCCCTGTGTCAGGTTCTGTGCTGACAGTTCAGTGCCAGTGCCTGGAGCCTGTTTTGGATTCTGGGTCTCCCTCTCTCTCTATGACCTTCCCCTGCTCTTTCTCTCTCCCTCTCTCAAAAATAAACAAACATTTAAAAAATCTATTAAATTGGGGCGCCTGGGTGGCTTAGTCGGTTAAGCGTCCGACTTTCGCTTAGGTCATGATCTCGCGGTTCGTGGGTTCGAGCCCCGCGTCGGGCTCTGTGCTGACTGCCAGCTCAGAGCCTGGAGCCTGTTTCAGTCTGTGACTCCCTCTCTCTCTGACCCTCCCCTGCTCACGCTGTCTCTCTCTCTCTCTCTCCTAGAAATAAATAAAACATTTAAAAAAATAAAAAATAAAAAAAATAAAATAAAAAATCTATTAAATAAACATGGGAGAATGGGGCGACCATTGTGCTGGACTGTCGTCTCTGGACCAAAGACGGAGCCAGAGATATAATGGGAAACTCGGGGTCAGGAGGCACAGGGAGGAGCTCAGGACTGGGAGTCAGAAGACCCAAGGGCAGCACCCCAAGGTTCCCCTTTCGTAAGGGAGTGACAAAGAGCATCATCCCCTCTCACAAAGGAACTATTAGATTATCAGAAAGGACACAACACCAAGTGAAATTCACTGGACTTTTACCCAAAAGTGCACTTTTTGATTTTTGCCTTACTTGCGACTCTATGTGATCAATTTGTAACATATGCACATAGCAAGGGCTCTGAATTCTTGCTGAGTACATGTAGACTACAAAAACAGGACCATTTAGAGACCACTAATTAGTCACATGTTCTCCCAGATGTTTGGAGAAGACAGCAAATATGTCTAAAGAATAAGAGGAATGCTATAGTAGATTATAAAGATTCTGGGGGAGCCCTTGGGTGGGTCAGTTGGCTGAGCATCTGACTCTGGCTCAGGTTGTGATCTCATGGTTTGTTAGTTAAGCCCCATATCGGGCTCTCTGCTGTCAGGAGAGCCCACTTCGGATCCTATGTACCCCCCTCTCCTTCTGCAACTTTCCCACTCACACTGTCTTTCTCAAAAATAAACAATTGAAAAAAATTTTTAAAGATTTTTTAATGACTGGACACAGAATGACACAGAACTATTCTATGATCTCATAATTCCACTTCTGGGTATATGCCCAAAAGTCGTAAAAGCAGGGGCTTGAACAGATATCTGTGCATAGCTGCTCACAGCAGCATCATATACAATACCCAAAAGGTAGAAACAACTTTGTGTCCAATGATGCATGAATGGACAAACAAAATGTGGTATATACATACAAAGGAATATTACCTAGCCTTAGAAAGGAAAATAATTCTGACACAGGCTACAACATGGATGAACCTTAAGGAATTACATAAAGCCAGCCACAAAAACACAAATACTGTAGGGGTCCACTTATATGAAGGACCTGGAGTAGTCAAACTCAGAGACAGAAAGTAGAATGGTGGCTGCCAGAGGCTGGGGGAGGAGGGAATGGGGAGTTATTGCTTAATGGGGATGAAGTTTCAGTTCTGCAAGATGTAGCATCCCAGAGTTGGATGGTGGGGATGGTTGCACAACAATGTGAATATACTTAACCATTTTTTTAAGTGTATGGTTCAGTGGTATTAAGACAGCAAATTTTAGGTTATGTGTTCTGTACCATGTAAAAAAAAAAAATGTTGTTAATGACTAATAGTATTCAAATAGCAGTGGTGATTCTGTAATGATGTCAAATATACCCATCCAGGACAGCACCTGCCAGGGGTGCCTGGGTGGCTCAGTCGGTTGAGCGTCTGACTTCGGCTCAGGTCATGATCTCATGGTTCATGGGTTCGAGCCCCGCCTCAGGCTCTGTGCTAACAGCTAGCTCAGAGCCTGGAGCCTGCTTCGGATTCCATGTCTCCCTCTCTCTCTGAACCTCCCCTGCTCATGCTGTCACTATCTCTCTCTCAAAAATAAATAAAACATTAAAAAAAAAGTTTTTTTAAAAAAAAAAGACAGCACTTGACAGAGGACTTGCTCCTCAAAGGATATCCTGATATCAATTCTGCAGTTACCTGGTCTCACCCACTAAGTCAGAAATCACAGTCAAGCTTGAACACCACTGGTTAAATTTTAGATCATAAAACTGAACTTCTTTAAAGAGACTAATAATTCAGGGGTGCCTGGGTGGCTCAGTCGGTTGAGAGTCTGACTCTCACTTTTAGCTCAGGTCATGATCTCACAGCTGTGAGATCAAGCCCCATGATGGGCTCCATGCTGGATATGGACTCTGCACTGGATTCTCCCTCTCCCTTTCCCTCTGCCCCTCTCCCTGATTTGCATACTCTCTATCCCTCTCTCAGTCAATCAATCAACACACAAAGTGACTAATAATTCAAGCAACTGCCTCAGACATCTCCACAACTAGCATCAATTTGGGGCAAACCAATAATAAAGAATGTTAACCTACTAATATTACTAAGGCACATTTCTAATGACAAACCAGTACCAAAACTAAATCCCACTGTCATGAAAACTTATTCTACAAAGTTTTTTCATATGGAAATGTAACATTTCTTAATGTTCACTGATAAAGCACAGCATCGAATGGAATTCTACCAGGAAGCTATTCATATTACATTTCCTAGAAGTAGTTTTTTTCTTTAAAAAAATCAGTTTCAAAATATCTGGAAAGAAAGTAGAACTGGATCCAGAAATCAAAGTCTACTGCATTAAAAAAAAAAATTGTAACAATCGCTGCCAATTATTATGCCACCATCATGATTAACAACATGGGAAAAATCTGCATTTTGCCACAAGGGAAATTTAAATCTAGTACAACTAAGACTAACAAAGCCCACGTAAATGAAGCCACGGTCCTGGGGTCAGGAACAACTGAAAAGCGAAACTCTTACCGCTTGGTGATCTGGCTCGGCTCCTGCAGGTCTGGGTCCAGGTCAAAGACCTCATTGTCCAGCAGCCTTCGGAGCGTCACGTCGGCCAGCTGCTCCATGATCTTGAATACCTCATCAAGGTTCAGGAACATGGAGAAATCACGCTCCTTATTCTGCGTGGTGATTCGGATGGTGTCTGTCAGAAAGACGTTGGATGTTCTTTCTAACTTCTGGATATCAACCCAAGGGACTATAAGTTTAACTAGAAGAGAAGAAAAAGGCAATTAGAGATTTTAACCTAACTGTTGAGCCAAACTTGAGTGTATCAACAAAGAGTCCAAGGATCTCCGTAAGCTGAAATGCAAATACCTATTAAACCAGAGCAGGAAAGAGGAAGCACAATACTGCTGTGTGTTAGAATCCAATTCACGTTCGATGATTTTCTTAAAGATTTAAGTGAAACTTTCTAAGTTGCTGGCTACTGCACACATAGAGGGGACACTGTTCTGAAAACATGAAAACGTCAAAAATACTTAAAAACTTAAATATTTGCAAAATATGCAAAAGTTTCTCAATCTACATAATTTCTGGTTTCAAAGGCAGCATTCATGGTGTAAGCTATGGAAAAAAAAAAGAAGTGCAAAAGAGGATTATTCATGACCTTGGAGAGAGAAACAGGCTTAACATTTAGACTGTGTCGAATGACAGAGTCGTAGAAGACACGGTACAAATTTTTATGGAATTCTTTTTAAAGTAATACAGTACAAACAGTACATTTTATAAACAAGGACTCTATTCTGGGAACTGTTTCCAACACAGTGAGTAGCCAAGCTAACTTGCCAATGCAAAGGGAGAAGGGACAATGCAACAACTTGAAATGATAAGTGTCATCAAATACAGAAATCGTTTTTTTTTTTTCAATTTTTTTTTTCAAATTTATTTCTAGGAGAGAGAAAGAGAGAGACAGCGTGAGCAGGGGAGGGTCAGAGAGAGAGGGAATCACAGGCTCAAACAGGCTCCAGGCTCTGAGCTGGCAGTCAGCCCGACGCGGGGCTGGAACCCACGAACCACGAGATCATGACCTAAGCGAAAGTCGGACGCTTAACCGACTAAGGCACCCAGGCGCCCCTCGTTTCTTTTTTTCAAAGAAAAATTTTGTTTCGTATCCTAACAAAATTTGGTTTAGTGACCATGATCGATCAGGGTCAGAAGATAACTTGTTTTTTTGTTGTTGGGTTTTTGTTTTTGTTTTTCAAATCAAGGAGGGGATCATTAAGTGTTTCTAATTTTTCCACTTATTTTGCAATAATGTTTTCAGTGCTTCAATAACTTAAAAGGCCACATATCTTCTCAGGCTTGAGAAGAAGCTTCTTCAGCTACTTCTAGTTGCTTTCACGTAAGTCTCTTACACAAACATACATACTCTATAAATCATCAACTTTCACTTCATTAAGCGTCTTCTTTGTGAAAGCCCTGCACTTAAAAAGCTTATTCAAATAGAGAAAACAGACATGTAAAATAAGGAACCACTAATTTGACAAAATCAAACTGAAACACAAACATAGTACGAATCATAAGGGGACCAGGGAAAGTCCCTGGAGGTGATAAAATCTGAATTGATTTTGAAGGGTGAACAGGAGTTTCCAAACAGGCACAAGAACAGGGAAGAGAAAGAAATTAATTTTGAGAAGCATTTCAAGGGGCGCCTGGATGGCTCCATCGGTGTAGCACCCGACTCTTGATTTTGGCTCAGGTCATGATCCCAGGGTTGTGGGCACATGTCACACTCTGCACTGAGTGTGGAGCCTGCTTAAGATCCTATCTCTTCCTCTCTCTTTCTCTCCTTCTGTTCCTCTCCCCCTCTTGTGCTCTCTCTCTCTAAAATAAAATTAAAGATAATTTTTTGAGAAGTATTTTAGAAAGTACAAGAATGAAGACAGCCAACATTAGGTCAGAGCACATTCCAAGGGTGGGGAAAGGCTTTGTACACAGGGTGTACGTACTAGAGTATCAGAACTGAGGCTGGCAGCGTGAGAAAGAGAAGTGATGACCCTGTGCAGGAAGCTGGGTCAGCAAAATTCAAGAGGAGCCTCTCCCACGGGTTCAACTTGAAAATATAAACTTAGATGCAGGGAAAAAAAAACTATGTATATAAACACATACATATACTCATTTTATATACACACACAGCTTCCACCCTGCATGGGTGCTTGAAACAATGTTTGGTTCCAAAAGAAGTATCAGTGGGAATGACTTTTTTAAAAATTCAACATACAATTGACACTTGTGGTTTTTCTTCTCTTACCTTGGAATCTAATATCTAGCAAAGCAATGGTCAGTGGATAAATTTATGAGAAGTTAATTACTGCCTGAATCTCAAGTGGACCCAGGTGAAGAATTCCTTCCCACTCCAAGGAACAACAGTACATCTTGCTACTCTTCCGGGAGCAGTCATGACCTTCAGGGCTGGGAGGTTTGTGTTTTTTTTTTTAATTTTTTTTAATGTTTTTATTTATTTTTGAGACAGAGTGTGAGTGTGTGAGGGGCACAGAGAGAGAGAGACACAGAATCCGAAGCAGCTCCAGGCTCTGAGCCATCAGCACAGAGTCCGATGTGGGGCTCAAATTCACGAACTGCAAGATCATGACCTGAGCCAAAGTTGGAGGCTTAATGGACTGAGCCACCCAGGTGCCCCAGGGCTGGGAATTTTTTATATGCCCCCACCCCCCATCTTAAGAAACAACAATGTTCATAGCAGCACTCTCCACAATAGCTAAAACATGGAAAGAGCCTAAGTGTCCATCAACAGATGAATGGATCAAGAAGATGTGGTTTATCTATACCATGGAATACTACATGGCAATGAGAAACAATGAAGTCTAGACATGTGAAGCAACATGGATAGACCTTGAGGGTGTTATGCTGAGAGAAATAAGTAAGGCAGAGAAGGACAAATATCATAAGTTTGCACGTATAGGAGGATCAGGAGGAACTTGACGGAGGAACAAGGGGGAGAAGAAGGGCGGAAATGGTGGGGGAAAGGGAGAGAGGCAAACCATGAGAGACTCTTGAATGCTGACAAAAACTGAGGACTGATGGAAGAGGGGGGGGGGGGGGATGGGCATGGAGGAGGACACTTGTGGGGATGAGCACTGAGTGTTATGTGGAAACTAATTTGACAATAAACTATTTGTAAAAAAAAAAAAAGAAAAAAGAAACAACAATGTTCCACTCCTTTAGAAGTACTGGGCTATCAGTTTTAACAATGTTCAGTTTTAACAATGTGTTTTCAGAACAACATAAAGTAAAAAACCTTCGGGAGCTATATGAAGTGAACTACATAGAAACATGTAAGGCAGTAGAAAAAATGAATTGTCACAAAATCAAAGCCCTCAGGGGTAGCAGTATATATAAATACAATTGTGGACACAAGTCATATGAAAGTTAATCAAGTATTGGGCATTATCATCTCAACTACTCATTTAAATCTTTTGTTCTCTAACTCTTC
Source organism: Hyaena hyaena (assembly GCF_003009895.1). Lineage (NCBI taxonomy): Eukaryota > Metazoa > Chordata > Mammalia > Carnivora > Hyaenidae > Hyaena > Hyaena hyaena. Next base: position 573,199 of record NW_024081071.1, read on the forward strand.
ATCTTGTCTCAGGACAGCACAAACGTCCCGAGGGTCAACTTCATCTGTGAGCTCCCAAATCTCTCCAAATGCTTCACTTACGTTCCTTGCCCAGGAAGAAGGAATAGAAGCAGAGGTGGTTGATGCTGAGGTACAGCCAGCCTTGGCGGGGAACCCTGCCCTTCCAGCAGCAGCAGGAGTAATAGGTGACCAGCTTCTCTGCCTCCGGGAAGTTGAACCTGGCTTCGAACTTTACCAAGGCCTCTCGGAACTTCTCCGGCTCTTCTTCCTGCTCCGCAAGCCTGCTGCTTGTCTCCTCGGCAATCAGAGCCTGATGCACAGAAAGATAACAGTCCCCACATCAGTGAAAGGGACGAGGGGAGGGACAGGCAGAGGCGGGAAGGAACAGCCAAGCACAGGCACCTGAGGAGTCTGCACTGCTTAACATGCAGGGTGAAGGAGAGCGGCTCAACACACCTTCTGTCCACCGCCCAGAATCATGGCCACGCTGGGGGGTGGATATGGAAAACCAAGAACAAGTCTCTCACTTGACCACAAATTACTATTTTATAATACCTCCTTGTTCTCCCTACAGGGATGGGATGATCAAATTACTGGCTCCGGCATGAACTCGATGCGTCAACTTGAAGAACCACCCAAGTTTGAGTTACAAATTAGTCTTTTTTAAAAAGCTAATGAATGTCTTCCTCCTTAGATTCAAAAACTTTAATACAAAGCCAACAGGTACCTGACTGTGTGGCATCTGGCACCTTTCACTACCTCTAAATATTCTACAGTCTTCTGAGGTAGACAAGGAGTTATGTTGGCCAAGGTTGGAAACACCTCCAAAGCACTCAGGTGCACGAGGAGGCAAGACGGAAAAGGAAGCATCTGAACATACAACTGCTTTGCCAACAAGTAACAGCAAGGATCCTTTCTCAGTCTGGGGTAAGACTGTAGAAGTGTCTAGAACATAAGCGTGTGGCCTGTTCCTGAGGGGTGACAACTCACTGACAAGATCAGAATTCTGTGTTTCATGAAGGACTAGGTCTCTTAAGACAAAACCACTTTGGGGGCAAAGCTACCAGACCCTGAACTATACGAGATTTTAGAAAATTATTTAGAAAACCTGAGACTTTCTATTAAAATAAGAATTATGTTTAAAATGAATGTGAAGGCTAATAAGATTTTAAGTGCTTTTCATTTCCTCATTATGTTTTTCTTCTTTCCCAAATTTCATTTAACCAGACATTATAAACTAGAAAAGTTATAAGAAGGATGAGTAATTTTAAAAGCATACGTATGGGGCACCTGGGTAGCTCAGTCGGTTAAGCATCCAACTCCTGATTTCAGCTCAGGTCGTGATCTCGCTATTCATGACTTCAAGCCCCACCTCGGGCTCTGTGCTGGCAGTGTGGAGACTGCTTGGGATTCTCTCTCCATCTCTCTCCCTGTCTTTCCCCCATTCACTTCCTCTCTCTGTCCCTTTCTCAAAATCAAAAAACTAAAAAAAAAAAAAAAAATTTTTTTTAAAGGGAACATATGTAATACAGGGGCACCAGGGCGGCTCAGTTGGTTGAGCATCTGACTCTTGATTTCGGCTCAGGTCACGATCTCATGGTTTGTGGGACTGAGCCCCGCAACAGGCTCAGTGTGGAGACTGCTTGGGATTCTCTCACTCTCTCATTCTCTCTGCCCCCACTCTCAAAATAATTAAATAAACATTTTTTATTTTTTATTTTTTTTTTAATGTTTTATTTATTTCTAGGAGAGAGAGAGAGAGAGACAGCGTGAGCAGGGGAGGGTCAGAGAGAGAGGGAGTCACAGAATGAAACAGACTCCAGGCTCAGAACAAGCAGTCAGAACAGAGCCCAACGCGGGGCTCGAACCCACGAACCGCGAGATCATGACCTAAGCGAAAGTCGGACACTCAACCGACTAAGCCACCCAGGCGCCCCAATAAACATTTTTTAAAGTGTATCTAATATATAAAACTCTGGACCAGGTGGTGTGAAGAGGACCTTACAAAGGCTCTATAGCAAAGAGTCATGGAAGCAGAACAGGACCCACAGGCTCCAGATGCAGCCGTGGTGGTGGCTGTACAGACTCCTGACTTCTGGGGACTCCAGGGTCTGGTGACAAGCACAGTTCAGAGCACAGGGATTTCTTTAAAGCTTCAGACAGTGGCCAACTGTTCAGGATAGGAGTAGGAAAGACTCAGCTCCTAATTTCTTTGGGTTTTCCCAGAGGAGATGGAGAACCACCTCCTGAGATGGTGGCCCCAAAGGTATAACGCCATCTCAGACCACAAGAACTGTTCCATCCTCAATCCCTGCTCCAGGCCAGCAGCCTCCCTGGGACTCATTTTGTATTTTGGGTTTTTTTCTTAAGGCATTTTAGCTTTGATGTGCAGGGGATCAGACTATGCCATCCCAAAATACACCACTTGGGCCTAAGAATCATCCTGAAAACAACTGAGAAACAGCAGACACTAAAAAGGCTCTCTGCCCTCCTTCACTAATTGTCTAAAACAAGGACATCAATTCCCATTTGTGAAGGTATCTCCCTCTCCTGTGCCAGGAAGAGGAGGGTAACTCTAGACTGTGACCAGCGCTGGAGGATAACAACCCTCACAAAAATAGGCCTTCTCTTCCTTTCATTTCCCCCTACACATTTAATTTACCTTCCCACAGTTTGCTACCCCTCGCAGCCAAATTCTTCTTTGTCCCGTCACTTCTCTACAAACGTCTGGTTCTTTGTTAAGATGTTGTAAAAGCCTTACATTCTAGCCACCCTTTTGGGTTACTCATCACTGAGTTTCCCCCATGTGTACGCACACTGCATGTGCTGAGAAACTGGTTTTCTCATTAATTTGACTTTTGTCAGTTTAATCTCCAGGCCACGGGAGGAGAACCTAGGAGAGCAGAGGGAAGGTTGTTTCCTCCTCTACAGAAGCTTTCCGAAAGCCACTGTAGCAAAAATGAATTTCCTTCCTCCAGATTAAAAGGAGAAACCCTAAATCAAAGAACCATCACAACCTATATGAGACTTAGGAGAGGGGAGATAAGTGTGAAAGATAACCATGAAATGGGCATTTCTGTAGCTAAGCCCCAGTGTGATCTGACCCAGGGAGCCAAGCTAGTCAGTCAAACCAAGCAAAGATGGTAAGCCATGACAGACAGTCCCCACCACAACGTGGGTCCACCTGCCAACCTCACAGGCCAAAGGTGACACCAAGAGGTCACCTGCCAGGATTCGGGAGACTTTTGGTTTCTACCTAGTCCCACAACTGTCCCTGATGCTCAGAGGAAAAGAATAGTTCTGTTTTGTCCCTTTAAACTCAAGAATTCACTTTACTGCCCTTTACTAAAAGCTGAAGCACTCAGGGAGTTAAAAAGACAAACTTTTGAGGAGAAAAACAAACACACACACAAAACAAAATCAATCATATGGGATGTTTTGCCCTCAGGGAGGAAAACTATATTACAGGCTAATGTGTTAACATGTGTTTATCAGAATGAGAAACAGTCCCTCCCTGCCTTCTAGGGCTTTTATTTTTATTATTTTTTTAATGTTTATTTTTGAGAGAGAGAGACCGGGTGTGAGCAGGAGAGGGGCAGAGACAGAGGGAGACACAGAATCTGAAGCAAGCTCCAGGCTCTGAGCTGTCAGCACAGAGCCTGATGTGGAGCTCAAACTTTACGAACCATGAAATCATGACCTGAGCCAAAGTTGGACACTTAACCCACTGAGCCACTCAGGCACCCCTGCCTGATAGGGCTTTTAAAACGCTGGTTACCAATTATGGTATTGCAATGGCATTTATAGAAAATATAACTTACAGGAGATATTAACAGATACCTTCCAAAATATTCCTCTCTTGCTTCTCAAAATACAATTGGTTTTAATTCCATTTAATTAACATATTTCAAAAATAAACAGCCAGTTTTAGGAAGAGAAAGTGCCAGGTCCAACAAAATAGAGTGACAAGCTGTCACAACTGCAAAAGGGAAGGAATAGCTAATTTAAGGAGTCAAATAACACGGGCGCCTGGGTGGCTCAGTCGGTTAAGCATCTGACTTCAGCTCAGGTCATGGTCTCTCTTGAGGGCTCGAGCCCAACGTCGGGCTTGGTGCTAACAGCTCAGAGCCTGGGGCCTGCTTGAGATTCTGTGTCTCCCCCTCTCTCAGCCCTCCCCAGTTCATATTCTGTCTCTTCCTCAAAAATAAACAAACATTAAAAAATTTTTTTTAATTAAAAAAAGGAGTCAAGTAACATTTTTGCTCTACAGAAACATAAATTATAACTTTTTTTTCCTAAGACAAAAGAGGACCTTCACTTTTGTAAGGATAACAAAAACTTAGGTCTGGGAATGAGGTGTGGATCTTTAAATTTCAGGTGTATTTTGCCTAACTGTCTGCAAAGTTTGACAGGTAACAAGTCTAACTGCTTTGACTGTGTATTAAAAACCAAGATGTTCAGTTATGGTGGAGAACACTTGAAATCGGGTTAAAAAATGCTGCAGTGCTCAAAACATCATATGAAAGTCGTAAGAAAGGCAGGGAACTGAGGAGAAGCATTTCAATCCAAGGACCTACCTTTACCTTCCCTTTGACAAAGCTGGCAATGTCGTCTTTATTATCAAAGACGGACAAAGTATGAAGGAGATTTTGCTCCAGCCAGTCCCAGTGCTGGTTTATTTCCTCTAATGTTGCACCTGGGTTAGAACAGAGAGGGATACCGAGATTAAAAGTAACTCCTAGCACATTAACTCATGTTCCAAATATTATGAATCTTGTGTTTGTTATTAAAACATCTCGGCTTCTCACATCCCGGGCCACAGCAGACTTGGAAGGCCCCCTCCTTCGGAGCCTCGGTCTCCCTCACCACGGCACTGGGATTTGCAAACACCGGTCCACGGCCACATGGATGGGTCAGGGGAGCAATCAGGTTACTCTTGGGATTGCCCTGGAGATATCCTACCCACCTCACTGATGCACGGACTTCCTACCACATCCACTCAGTGACAGAAACATTTTTAACTATGCAGCTATCTTGGGGGAAACAAACCCCAAGAAGCAGGCCAATTCTGAACAGTCTCACATAGTTCCCCCTGTGCGAACAGGGATCCCTCGAGAGGAACCTTGGCCCAGGTTCACAGAGGAAAGAGCTTCTTGAGAAAGCACCGGTGATTGCCCGAGGGTGTCCCCACTTGCAACGGGCATCATTAAATACAACAGCCACAACCTAGGAAATTTCCGGGTTCACCCATCTATACTTCATGTCATTCACAACAATATCCCTAAGAACATTCATAAGTCAGGCAGAGAAGGAAAGATACCATGTTTTCACTCATATGTGGAACAGGAGAAACTTAAGAGAAGACCATAAGGGAGGGGAAGGGGAAAAAACAGTTAAGGAGAGGGAGGGAGGCAAACCATAAGAGACTCTTAAATACTGAGAACAAACTGAGGGCTGATGGGGGCGGGGGAGAGGGGAAGGAGGGTGATGGGTACGGAGGAGGCCACTTGTTGGGATGAGCACTGGGGGTTATATGGAAACCAACTTTGACAATAAACTATAATAAAAAAAGAACATTCATAAAACGAGGTTGTATAATACGTGTTAAAAAACACACAAAGTCATTTATAGCAAGTTAATTTCTTTCAAAGGCAATTAAAAAAAAAAAACCCATCCCATTACTGAAGCAGCCAGCAACACTGTTACCAAAAAGCTTAGTTATTTTAGTATTTCCTCTCAAGAAGCCTCCTAGTACTCTCCATTAGACAATGAGCACCTTGGTACGGGGACCACGCCAGCTCCTCGTGATGGACTTGGCACACAGCACATGCTCCATAAAGTCCCCTGACTGGAAGCAAGCATGGTCCTGGACAAAAAAGGCACACCATGTGCATCAGGCGTGTGTAGGACGGACCTAGATAAAATGCCCAGCTAAGAGGATCAGATTTCCAAAATGGGAAAGAGATATTCTAACTTGAAAGGTTAAGGGCTACCAAACACCAGTGCAGAATAGGCTTGCTGATGTGTGAGGCACAGTGGTCAACGGAGCCACATACCACTTACACAAAAACAGGCATTCTGTTGACCCCAAACTTTGTGTTTTCATATTGCAGCCTTCCTCACTGTAGAGTACAGATGAATGCAGGGATCTTGGGAAAACCTCAGGCATAAAATGCCAGAGAACTCACTCCCCAGACTTGTGCACTTGGAGTGAGTATCAAGAACATCTGTGTTAGGGCTGTTGGTCTGAATGGACAGTTTGGGAAAGAGTCATCAGAGGAATCAGAGAATTCTTCATAAGGAAAAGAAAGCACACTCTGGTCTCTCTTCCTCTTCTTATAAGGAATCCCATCATGAGGGCCCCACCCTCCGGACCTTCTCTAAACTTAATTAGCATCTGAGGTACAACCTCCAAATACTATCACATTGTGGGCTGAGGTTTCAACAGAAGGACATGGGGGAGTGGTCACCATTCAGTCCACACCAACCAGCGATCCGCCCAGCCTCTGTCAGCCCCACCACCCAGCCTTGCTCTTTAAGGTAAGGTTTAGGAGAGCCAGCGCTGGGCAGGCGGGGTCAGGGTCCTCTCACTCTCCAGCCCCCTCTCATCCAGGAGACCCTTGTGGTGGGAACCCCTGGCCCTTCAGGTTCCCCATTCCTCTTACAAGGGGGAGAGATACTTTTAAAACAAAATCAAACCAAGTGATCCCACGTTCCACAGCATGACTCTTGGGAAGCTTCTAAGTGTTGTCTACCTGAACTCCGGCCCCACACTGCCTGTGTGGTTCCTCACATTCGGTGCTGAGGTGCCTCAGGCAGACGTCAGCTTTGCCCACTTCTGGCTTGAATCTCTGCCGTAGGCACCCTCCAATGGCAACTGTGTAGGTGTTAGTCATAAAAACACCTCCTACATTTGTGGGTCAGCAATGGTGTCTTCGTAGCTGGCAGACAGCACATCATACTCAAGAGGGGCCTTGGGTCTTCACTGAAGCCAATAAATTTGCAACGGCGCCTTGGGGATGCCTGGGCCTCTGCCTTTCTCTTTAAGATTTACTCTTTCGAGATCTTTGTCCTTTATTATCTATTATAATAAAACTGGTCAGAATATTGTCTATTCTTGTTTTTCTTTAAAGTTTATTTATTTATTTTTGAGAAAGAGAGTGAGAGAGAGAAGAGAGCAGGGGAAGGACAGAGAGAGAGGGAGTCAGAATCCCAAGCAGGCTCCACACTGTCAGCACAGAACCTGATAAGGGGTTCGAACTCATGACCTTAGCTGAAATCAAGAGTTGGATGCTTAACTGACTGAGCCACCCAGGCACCCCTAGTCAGAATATTTTCAATAAAAGTAAGGAATAAATGGGAAAAATTATCTTTATTGGTCATCAATCTTTTGGGTATGTTTTCACAACTTAATTCTTTAAAAAAAAAAAAAAAACTTGGAGGAATGAGGAAGAACAAGAAAAAGGAGAAGGCTCACCTGTGTGACCTTTCTATTCCAGGGACTAGTTCACTGCTGGGTAATGAAGACTGAATGAGGAAATGGAGGCTCAAACACCTCTCCAAGGTTAAATATATAGAATGAAAGGCAAGAGCAGGGAATGAACTCATTCTCTACAACCTTGAAGTATCTGGGGGGCCTCCTCTAAAAAGCTGCATTTTAATTTCTTTTTTTATTTTTTATTTTTATTTTTTAAAAATGTTTACTTATTTTTGAGAGTGAGAGAGAAATAAAGTGCAAATGGGGTAGGGACAGAGAGAGAGAGGGAGACACAGAATTTGAAGCAGGCACTAGGCTCTGAGCTGTCAGCACAGAGCCCGACGCAGGGCTCAAACCCATGAACCGTGAGATCATGACCTGAGCCAAAGTCAGATGCTTAACCAACTGAGCCACCTGGGCGCCCCAACAATTTCAAAGTAACATTTACAGAATCCTTAGGTCCATTACTTCCTCTGGTTTCTCTCTCTCTTTCTCTCTCTCTCTCTCTCTCTCTCTCTCTCTCTCACACACACACACACACACACACACACACACACAAACCATTTTGTGTTTGTACTTAGAGCCATTCCAATTTCCTGAATGCATCTTCCTGGATGATGTGAAACAGGTTTTCATTTATCCGATGAAGCTCACAGGTCCAGCACAGTTAAGTGTTAACAGCTAAACAAGTAGGTAGTCCTCAGCTGATAACCACAGGCACCATGACTAAAAACTATAATCAAGCCCCAACAGTGTAGCACATGGAACTAAGATTTGAGACAATGTCATCAAAAACGTAGGTCCCTGTTCTTTAAAAGATTCTTCTACCTATGCAGAGAAGCTTATGACAGGGAAAGATAATTCTAAAATAAAACCAAGCCTACACCTTGGGAGAGAGAAAATAGGCACATAAAAATATAAAAATCTGTCACTGAACCACAGTTAGATTTCATTACAATCTGCCCCGTTCCTGAATAGAAGACATTGCTGTATGCCTCTCCTGGCCAAGACAATCAATATGATGAAACTTTTCCACCCTACTGTCTTCCATTTCCTACAAAAGTTGCCAAATGGCAGGGAAATTTTCCAAAGTATAATTTCCTCTGCAGGGAAGTCTTATGATAGGCTTCTAAAATACCGTAAATCAGTGCAAACTAACTGCATGTCCCCGGCCCCAAAGGACTAAAAAGGAAAGCACTATCAGAGCTCACACACCAAAGTTCTGAATCTATCCTGGAGCCAGGCTTCCCAAATTACACAAAGTAGCCCATCAGAAAATAGCTTTTGAAAAAATGAAATAGAAAAGAGAGAATGTGCCACTTTATAAGGGCAACCGCTGGTTGTAAAGTTTTTGTTAGAGGTAAGCACACACATGTAAATGTTTTTCTGTCTGTGAGTCATGCTCAAAAAACGTTGGAGGGGCACCTAGGGGCTCTGTCGAGTAAGTGTCCGACTTTGGTTCAGGTCATGATTTCACGGTTTGTGAGTTCAAACAAGGCATCGGGCTCTCTGCTGTCAGTGCAGAGCCTGCTTCGGATCCTCTGTTCCGCCCCCCCCCCCCCCCCCCCTCAAGAATAAACATTTTTTTTAAAAAGTTGGAAAGCCACCACGTAATGACATACCAGTGGGGCAGAAAATGTAAAGAGAAAAGTAAGAACATGAGAATGTGTCACCACTGAAGAGGCAGAATGATAAAAAGTCTACAAATGAACAGCACAGCAATATTCCCACTGCTTCTGCTGCAGACCTTCCAAAACTAAGAGAAGAGTTGTTCTGGACTGATGTGTATTCCTGCTCTGGACAAATGCATATGCTGAAGCCCTAACCCCCCAAATGACCTTATTTGCAGACAGGACCTTGAAGGAGGCCATTCAGGTTAAATGAGATCATAAGGGTAGTGCCTGGTTGAAGAGAACTAGTGCCCTTTTAAGAAGAGGAAGAGGGACATCTGGGTGGCTCAGTTGGTTAAGCGTCTGACTCTTGATTTCAGTTCAGTTCATGATCACATGGTTTCATGAGTTCGAACCCTGCATTGGGATCTGTGCTAACAGCATGGAGTCTGCTTGGGATTCTCTCTCTCCTCTCTCTGCATCTCCTCCTGCCAAATAAATAAATAAACTTAAAAAAAAAAAAAGTCCACCTTAAAAAAAAAAAAAAAAAAAGAGGAAGAAACACCAGGATGACCACGTGAGGACACAGGGAGAAAGCAGCTAACTGGAAGCCACTCAGCTCCTGGTTCATGGACCTCCAGCCTCCAGCACTGGAAACCAATAAATATTGGTGTTTAAGCCACCCACTCTGTGGTATTTTGTTATGGCAGCCCTAGGAGGCCAATATAGCTGTTTAAAGCCACACTATCAGCGTACTGTGAATTTTAACAGGAGTCCAATTGGCAAAATTATACCCTGTTTTATTAAGACAAAATAAGACTTCTATTGTTGTGGAATAAGGCTTCTATTTCCTAAGAAAATTAAAGTTCAGAGGATCTTAAACATTACTCACATAAGAACTCAAATCAGGTTTATAAATGCTGATACAAAACTAAAATCCAGGATTAGAAGTCCCAATTAGGCACAGATCAAACAACCATGATGATTTATAAATTATCAACTCTAAGGCAGAACAGCCGGAGGTGGGAGACACAGGATGTTTTCTGAATTCTTAGCATGTTCCCAAGCATTTTGTAGATCTGTCATACACTTGACGTTGTTTATCTTAATAAAAATAGCACAAGGTAGGTGGTATTATTTTCTGGGTAAGGAAACTCAGGACAGAGAAGAGCCAACCTCAAGGCTACCTCTCCTGGCTCCTAAGGCCTCGCTCTATCACAACCCACAGTGGAGACAAGAGCCTGGGGAGCTGGGCAGGCAGTTTCCAAGAGCTGAGTCACCTTCAAACTCACACAGAGTATTTATTCGCCTAGGTTTCCCCCAGAGAGGTTTTCAGGAAATAAAACAAGCATCTCATTGTCTATACCTACAGCTTCTGCACGAACACAGCCATAAATAACATGATCCAAGCTTCAGTTTTACAGAGCAACTGTTTCTCTCTGCTTAATAACTATCCAATTGAATTAAGGGTCTTTCCTGGCCACCTATATCCTAATGTACAGTGAATGGGCATTTTGTGTTCGTAGTTCAGATCTGTTCCTTTGAAACAGTACATTTCCCTATTGTCCAAACACTAAATGTCTACCATCCAATGCCTGAACTAAAAGCTATATGGCCCATAAAGGGGCTAATTAAAAGCAACACTGCATTTCTCAATTTCATTCAACACTCATCCTATACATAGTAACTCAGAAACAGCATCTGAGTAAAAATCACAAATGAGCAGGGGAGAGGGTTGAACCAAAGCCTTTAATTTTCAGAAACCTCACATTCTTCGAGTGGACACTCTAACATCTAACCCATGCCTGAAGCAGTCTCTTTACAGAAACCTATGAAACCCCAATATCAACATCACGTCATCATTACTGACAGTATTTCAGCCATGCACACCTCATTATGTTGCTTAAGAAAATAAGTGTTGGGGCGCCTGGGTGGCTTAGTCGGTTAAGCGTCCGACTTTCACTTGGGTCATGATCTCGCGGTTCGTGGGTTCGAGCCCCGCGTCGGGCTCTGTGCTGACTGCCAGCTCAGAGCCTGGAGCCTCTTTCGGTCTGTGACTCCCTCTCTCTCTGACCCTCCCCTGCTCACACTGTCTCTCTCTCTCTCTCTTCTATAAATAAATAAATACATTAAAAAAAATTAAAAAAAAAAAAGAAAATAAGTGTTAATATGGAAACCAACTTGACAATAAACTATTTAAAAAAATAAAATAAAATGGAAAAAAAAAGAAAAGAAGTTTTAAATACTTTTATGTAATTTCCTTGACCTTTTCTGACTTCAAATTAAAATATTAAGTCCCTAAAAGTCTTTGCAAGAAGTGAAAAGATCAACCTCCCTGGCACTGAAAGTAAAATATTTTTAATTTGTAATTGAAATAGTCATTAAAATGTCCTTGTATTAGAGCCATCAGAAACACTTCAGAATCAGGAGCAAAGGAGCACGAAAATCTGACCATTAATCAAAAGAAAAAAAAAATCAATAGAAATGAACCAGAAAGGACAAAGGTAAAATAATCTGTATACAAGGACAAAAAAGGCCATTATATACTCCAAATATTCAAAAAGCAGAGGAAAGCATGAGGATGGTGAGAGACCAAATGGAAGATATAGAGAAAGATCCAAATCAAACTTTTAGGGATGGAAGAACAGTGTCTGAAATCAGAAATAAACTGAATGGGATTAAAAGTAAACTACACATTACAGTGGAAAAAAAAGAGTAGCGAACTAGGACACAGTGATTAGAAACTAAAATGAAAAGCAGAAGGAAAGGGATTAACAAGAGAAATAACAGCATCAGTGAACTGTGGAACAGCAGCAAGTAGCCGACTAATTGGAGTACCAGGGGAAAAAGGGGGGGGCGGGGTGCGGAGGCCAGAGAACAGAAAAATATGTATATTTTGGAAAAAAACAGCTGCATTTTTTCCAATTTGATGAACACTATAAACATACAGATCCAAGTATCTCAACAAACTGTTCTCAAGCAGAAAAAGCATCAAGAAAAATCACATAAATGCATATCTAATCAGACTGCTGAAAGCCAGTGATAAAGAAAAAAAGACAATAATTATGGAGCAACAAAGAACGAGAGTAGATTTGTCAGAAACGATGCAAGCCAGAAAACAGAGAAGAACAGCTTTAAAAGTATTAATAAAAAAATTAATTTACAAGTACTTGAAGAAACTGAGTGAATTCGTGCATAACTTGGGAATAATACAACCTTCCTAACCAAGCCTCAAAATCTAAGTATAAAAGAAAGGCATTCTAAATTTTTTTTTTTTTAATGTTTTATTTATGTCTAGGAGAGAGAGAGAGAGACAGCGTGAGCAGGGGAGGGTCAGAGAGAGAGGGAGTCACAGACTGAAACAGGCTCCAGGCTCTGAGCTGGCAGTCAGCACTGAGCCCGACGCGGGGCTCGAACCCACGAACCGCGAGATCATGACCTGAGCGAAAGTCGGACGCTTAACCGACTAAGCCACCCAGGCGCCCCATAAAAGAAAGGCATTCTAAATCCATTACATTAGAAAACCTTTAGGAGGTAAAACACACCAAACGCAAAGCCACTAAAGGATCTGATAAACTGGAAAAAGAGCTTTGTCACTTCATTTCTCAGATAAAGGAATAATATTCCTAATATAGAGACAGTGTCTAAAAATTAAGGGGAAGAAAAGAACCACCTAACAGAAAAAAAGAAGATGATTAATAACAAGGAGTTTCTGAAAATAGCCGTAAACATGAAAAACATTCAAGTTCCTCATAATAAGAAGACAGCAAATGAGAAGCATGCAGAGACACCTATGAGGCTGACAGAAAGCCACAGGTATGATTAGAGATCCAATGACAAATCTGGGAAAGCAGGTACTTTCATCCACTGCTGATGGTAACTTTTTTCCAATGGCACAAATCATTATAATGGAGGGAGGAGAATTTAGTAATATCTAACAAAGCTTCATATTCATTTACTAGAGATGGGATTGCGAGATTGAAAGGGTGATCTAACCCAGTGATTCAGCAGTATAAGTACAGAACTATTTGCCAGGTTACTCACTGAGACAATGCCACGGTCAGGGATGAAAACCCACAAGTGTCCTTCAGTAGAGAACAGGTTGCATAAACTATGGTACTTCTACAAAATGAAAGACAAAAGAAAGGAGAAGATAATCTCTGCACTCTGATATGGAATGATTTCCAGGACCTGTCCCTAAGTGAACAAAGGCAAGGCTCAGAACACAGTATGTGTGACCTTTGTAAAAGGAGGGTGGGAGAATGTATGTATATTTGTAAAACAAAACAGTAGAAACCTAAGCCAGAAAAAAGAGAGGTTTCCTGATAGCAGAGGGAAGGAGCAGGGAGGGGACAGCAGCGAAAGCTTGGCTCCTTTCCACATATCTTGTTTATAAATTTTATAGGTTTGATTTAGGAATCATAAAAGTTTTCCTTTTTTTTTTTGAAAGTGAAATCAATAAAGGAAAAAACAATCCTTAATGTAAGTAAATTGACAGACTTATCAGGTTATTGAAATGATCACAGAGAAAATAGTTATTTTAAACAATGTTGACTATATATGCATCGTTAAATATATTTGAAGGCCAAAGAGAGCTGCAAAAACTTAAATTTCATTTGGCACCCTTACTGTTAATACTGGTATTATTTAGAAATAATACATATGTGGATGTGTGACATGGATAATTTTGTGAGTATTGTTAGAAATCAAGATTTTCAATGATTACGAGAGAAATATAAAATCAAAATTAAGTTATAACTATGTAGTTTTATAGCTCAATTAGAAAATTAATATGAACCCATAATTGGGGCTCCTGGGTGGCTCAGTCGGTTAAGCACCCGACTCTTGATTTCGGCTCAGGTCATGATCTCACAGTTAATAGGTTTGAGCCCCGCATCAGGGTCCGCGATGACAGCGCAAAGCCTGCTTGGGATTCTCTCTCTACCCCTCTCTCTCGGCCCCTTCCCTGCTCACACTCTTTCTCTCTCACAAGATAAATAAATAAACTTAAAACAAAATTTTAATATGAACTCATATTTATGATATGAAGTATGAACTCATGATTTATTTTCCTTTTTCATAACACAGTTCTCAGCTCACACTTATTTGAAAAGCCTTAGAAGCAGTGACAACGCAGTGACAATGAAGGACCCCTACACCAGGCTGTGGTCCCTATGAACCCTTCTCCACTAAAAGGAATCAAGGGCTACTGGAGAAATGGCAGATCCACCCAGGAAGCGGAAAATGCACGAGAGGAACCTTCAACATCTCACTGGCCAGAAAACAAAGAAGCACGCAAAGGTGACTGGGAGAAGGACCACGTGGTGCCGAGAGCCACAGGAAAGGGCTCCAAGGGGCAGAGGAGCCTGACAAGCACAATGTGAGCATGACAAAGGACCACAATTAACGGACGCACACTGGATGTATGAAAACTCCTGGTGTCTAGCGTGCGCTGTACCACCCTCCCAACTTCCTGTGCTTTGAAAATTTTCATGATAAAATATGGGGAGTGAGGAGCACTTTAAACTTTAAAATGATACTAAAAAGGGAGAGGGTGGGAAGAAGGAAAAACCTGAAACAATTCACTGTCACCATCGCAGATCACTAGGGCACCCACTCTTCATGCTAACAGAAGCAAGTAAAGGGCCAACATCAGCATTCTCCTCCCCCTTTTCTGAATGTACTATGTCTCAGGGTGACCAAGTAACCCCCAGTTAAGGAGTTAAAGTTCTTCTACACAGTCCAGCTGAAGCTCTCGGCTGTGAAAACACAGACTGAATTATGGGGGTAGGAATCACCACTTTGTGACACGGAGAAAAAGTTCATTGGGCAGGTGTCTATAACAGGGGGAACCACTAGTGAAAGGTTGATGGGGATGGAGGCGATGAAAAGAACCACCTGAACTCATTAGCTAGTCTAAGCATCACTAAGAGTAAGACATCCAGGGGATACGTACCTGCTGAGAGGACCTGGTATTAAAGAGGTGGAACCACCTATCAAGTATTAAGCTGTTGGGGGCATCTGGACGGCTCAGTTGGTTAATCAGTCCAACTAGATTTCAGCTCAAGTCATGATCTCAAGGCTGTGAGATGGAGCCCCGCATTGGCTCTGAACTGGGCAGGGAGCCTGTTTTTGAGATTCTATTCTCTCTCTCCCTCTGCCCCTCTCCCCCACTCGCACTTTCTCTCTTTAAAAAATTAAATTCATTTAAAGACACTGAACCTGAATTTAACTGAATGTTTCCAAGTACCCACTAGTCAGGGGGACATACGAGGAGGTGAACCATACAAAGAGAAGCATAGGACCCAGGACATTCTACATAAAAGCTGACCCAATTTCTTCACTAAGTCAATGACTTGAGGGAAAAGCAGAGGGTGGAGGAGAGGAAATGGAGGATTTCCTGACTAAAGGAGACAAGAGACACAATCACCAAATGAAGTGTTTGGTCCTTGTTGAATGTGGATTAGAATCATCCAGACCTATGAAGGACTCTTTAAGCAGACAGGCAACCTTGGAACGGAGAGTCCCTATGACATCAGAGAGTCCCCATTAACTCCACAAGTTTAACGATGCCATTGGAGGGGCAAAAGAAGGGCCATAGATTCAAAGATCTCTACTAAAATACGTAGACGTGAAATACCAGTTTCTATGCTTCACAAAATACACATCAGGGGTGAGGGGAAGGCAGAGAATAAGAAATAAAGCCAAGTGGGGAAAACCATGACCCCAGTGCAGCCGTGTCCTGATCCCGACGCATGGGCCTGGAGGACGTAATTACACTGCCCTCAGTACTCTGGGGTATGTTCCAAAATCCTCACAGTGAGAAACACTTTAAAAACTCTTCTTAACAAAAAAGAAAAAAATGTCATCAACTTGGATAAGCTGACCTCCACACCTGAGGAAGAGTATTTTGTAAAATCAGAAGTGAAAATAGAGCAAGAAAACATGAATTTTTTCAGTCAGGATCACTCTCACGCCAAGGCCACTCAGATACATCAGGTTCACAGTGCAGGTCTGAGAAGGGCGTTCACAATGCAGGGCGACAGCAGGCCCTGAAGTGAGCCATCGGGGATATAGACAGCTTCGATGGCGTGGAGAGTAGGGTGACCCCAGCAGACAAGACACCCAGGCCAGCAAGACCTGAGGGAGAGGCAGCGCTCTGGGCACCACAGTGAGTCTGGAGGCTTCCGCTCCTAAGCTCTGTCTTCATTTTTGATCATTAAGGAATCATTTAATAAAAAACCATTTGCCAAAGTCATCTTATTTTGAAACCCATCGGCCTCGGTCAGTCTCCTCGCATCTACTAAAACAGAAGGCATGAAACCAGATGTCCGTGAAGATGCCCTCCCGGTGCTTTCCATGGTCCAGCAGGTCGTGCTCTGCACAGATGTCGGGCAATCTGTGAGATGCCAGAGAGAGAAGTCTGAGTCCCAGCTTCACAACTCTAAGATTTAATGCAGGTTGTATTTATTCTGACATATGTCCAGCAACAAAACAGGACTTAGGTAAGGAGAGACTTCATGGGGAAGAATTATTTCAAGAGGAAGAAACGGGGCCTGTTGCAAGAGAGGGAGGGGGCTGTGGCTACCTGGGGAACGCAAGACTATGTGGTCTACAAGTATCTACTCGGGTTAAAAGCATGCATTTCTTTTTTTTTTTTTAATGTTTTATTTATTTCTGAGAGAGAGAGAGAGAGAGAGAGAGAGGCAGCATGAGCAGGGAAGGATCAGAGAGAGAGGGAGACACAGGATCTGAAGCAGGCTCCAGGCTGAGCTAGCTGTCAGCACAGAGCCCGATGCGGGGCTCAAACCCACGAGTCGTGAGATCATGGCCTGAGCAGAAGTTGGATGCTTAACTGACTGAGCCACCCAGGCGCCCCAAAAGCATGCGTTTTTTTAAATAGGACTTTTGACCTTCAAATTTACCAAGTCTGAAAGTTACACTCAGGATTTTCCTGCTTTTAAAAATAATTATAATATGCAACATCCCTCGTTGACGAACATCTTCAGTGAGTTTAATTCTTTAAGCACAAAGCAAAATTATTTAAAACAGTAGAAGCCTGGTGACAGAAGCTCCCCAAATGAAAAGCAGTACTAGCCGTGGCATGCCTTGGCCATTTCCAAGTGTAAATCCTACATGGAAAATGCCAGCTAGTTATAATGAAGGAAATGCCAAGCAACTGAAAACAAATGTGACAACTCACATTGAGTGAGCTCAGAGTGTGCACCCAGAAAAAAGTTCTTACTTTCCTCCTGCAGGGCTGCCTCCCGGCTTTTCCTTGAAGTGCACAGTGAGTTCTGTTCTTGAAAAAAGATCTGGCTGGCACTTCCTTTGCTGCCCTGGCACCAAGTTCACTGAGACACTAATCTGATCCACCCTGGAACATTTCCTCCCGTAATGAAATTCTCTCTCCAAAGACAAAGCAAACGATGATGCAGAATACAAGAAACTAAAATGCCAGCCATGGTCAAGGGCAGAGATAAGAAATGACACATCAGAAAGAACGCTTGGAGAGAACGTTCTAGAAGGGCCTGTGTCTGAGCCACCCAGAGAGCCCCTCCTGACGGAAGATGTGGCCCTGGCAAGTTACTAAGCAATGTAGGCCTGCTTCCTCCATCTCCAAAGTCAGTAATTATACATACCTATACATTGTTAAAAAAGAACAAATAAGGAAAGCCTGTGAAAGGAAAGCATTTTTTAAGCTGGAAAGCCTAACTCCTGTGATTCTCAATGTTTAAAAATATATAGCCACACATTTTTGTTACCAAAACTACCACAGCTTCCTTTAAGGACCTCGGAAATTTCAAAATCTTGTATTTTTTTTTCATTTTCCAAATTGAAAATATTAACTACGTTTTTTCAAACTACCCACTTAACTCCCTCTCAAGATGTAGGTATTCCTCTGCCCATCCAGGTGGGTATCTCCCTCTGGTCTGCTTGAAAATCTCTGAACTGATATAAGGTGTGTCATGGCATTGTCACACTCACCTACTAGCCTTTCCCCCATTTTCCTGCTCTCCCTCATTTCACTCAAAACCACGGGCCTAGACCTTGCTACGAAGGTGAAAACTGCACACAGCAATAGCACAGAAGAGTCACGTACTAACAGGAACATGAAATGATAAATCACTAACTCACAGCCTGGCATGGCCTGGACTTTTCAACTGCAGGATAAAGTATACCCTGTGACATCAGATGAGAAACCCCAACAAAGTCTCCTTGCTATTCCAGGGTCCCCAACAGTTCTTCAGGCTTAGGTGTCAATTCGGTCAGAAGCAGACCCATCCCAGGCTGGAGCCCTAGATCCCTCATCTCCTCCCCCTGCCTCTTCCCTCCTCTCCCAACCCGGACCAGAAGAAATTGGCTCCCGGGAATTGACTCTCCTAGTTCCCCTCACCACGGCCTTGCTTCCCACTCATGCACCAATCACTATATCCAATTTCAAAGGGAAAGCAGACACGCACTGAAGGTTACTCAGTCATTAAAAAAAAAAAGGAAATTCTGACACCTGCTGCCACATGGATGAACCCTAAGGACACCATGCTAAATGAAATAAGCCAGTCATAAAACAACAAATACTATACTATTCCACTTACATGAGGCACCTAGAGTTGTCAAACTTGCAGAGACAGAAAGTAGAATGTAGGGTTGCCAGGGGCTGGGGGGCAGGGAAGAATGGGGAGGTCGTGCTTAATGGACAGAGTCTCAGCTTTGGAAGATGAAAAATTTCTGGAAATGGACAGTGGAGATGGTTGTACAACAATGTGAATGTACTTAACGCCACTGAACTGTGCGCTTAAAAATGGTGAAGATAGAGAACGTTAGGTTATCTGTTTTACCACAATAAAAAAAAACCTGCATGCTTGTTTTTCTTTTTGTTGTTGTTGTTTTGAAGAAACCAAGATCCTCTTTTGCAAGTTTTTCTACTGTTCAATGGTGCTGGTGGCTCATTACAGAGCTCCTGACCCTCCTCACCCAGCCACGAACTTCCCTGCCCTGGCTTTTCAGAAAGGGCCAAGAAGTCTTATTTGTGATTGCACGCCATCTCTCATTCCCCACGGACAGGATACTGACATGCTGAGCCCATCACCTTCTCTGAGTAACCAACTACTTATTCATACCTAACGCAGGAGTCCATACTTGACTGCTTCGCTTATTTGCACCTACTATTTGCCGAATACAGGGCTCTATCTACCCTGGACACTGAGGGGTTAGTGGTGAGCAGAACTCTAAGAAAACTTTTATTTTCATTAGAGAGTCAGGCAACAAAGAAAGCTGAGTGACAGCAGAGGTAAGTGCTGCAGGGAATCCACCGGCAGAGTGGGGGAGGCGGTTAGCAGGGGGTGGTGTGGGGTCTCTCGGAGGGGGCATCTGAGCTCCAACCTGAAAGACGTGGCATAGTCCTCCCCCTCTTCTAAACAAGTCCCCACCGCTCTCTCAACATGTGTCTTTTATCCGACGAGGCCAGCGAAGTCCACAAAACCTTGATATTCCTTGGTCCATGCAAGTTAAAAAATAATAGTGACTTATTGCTTATGCCTTCTAACCACATTCATCTACAGATCTGCTGACAACTAATATTGCTCACCCATGGAATGCTCTATCTAGCTCTTCCAACTCTGCTTAAAAGCAAATAGAAAAAGGGGCGCCTGGGTGGCTTAGTCGGTTAAGCGTCCGACTTTCGCTTAGGTCATGATCTCGCGGTTCGTGGGTTCGAGCCCCGCGTCGGGCTCTGTGCTGACTGCCAGCTCAGAGCCTGGAGCCTGTTTCAGAGTCTGTGACTCCCTCTCTCTCTGACCCTCCCCTGCTCACGCTGTCTCTCTCTCTCTCTTAGAAATAAATAAAAAAAAAAAAAAAGCAAATAGAAAAAAAAAATTATTCTCAAAAGCTCTCCTATGTCTCCCCATCCTGCTGTGCAAACAGCCAAAATCCAATGAAGATATAAATCGTTCTTGCAGGCCACTCTTCCTGTCCCTGCCCACGTCCTGGTGCCACCCAGGCCCTTCCTACAGTTCTTGTTTGTGCTTTATCTGAGCCTTAAAATCCTGGGCAGGGATCCTTTCTCAGTGCTCAAGACACAATAAAATATTAAATGTGGTGAGTCAATATCACAGTGCAGGATGCCCACATAACTCCCAGAAGAGGCCTAAGTATCTAAATCAATACCACAAGCCCAAGACACAAATACCCTCCCCACTCTCTGCTCCCTAACCAAGAAAAGCAGCCCTGGAAAGAACCGCAGCTTACACAGGGGACCTTCTGTGGGCAATACAGCTCGAGAACATGAAGCATCTGTATGCCTGCCATGGGTCAGGTCCAAAGCAAATACTCAGCCAAGTGGAAACTAAAAAAAGCAGATCCTGGCTCAAGAGAAAGAATGTTCTAGGAATTCAACCTGCTCGGGACTACACTGCCGG
This sequence comes from Hyaena hyaena, assembly GCF_003009895.1. Lineage (NCBI taxonomy): Eukaryota > Metazoa > Chordata > Mammalia > Carnivora > Hyaenidae > Hyaena > Hyaena hyaena. Next base: position 593,703 of record NW_024081071.1, read on the forward strand.
TGGCGGGGGGGGGCAGGGGGGCCGGGGGGGGGAAGCAAGTGTAAACTGCTGCCACCTTTATAGCATGCAGTTTGGCAGTGTATGTACAGAAGGCCTTAGAAAGGACATCCCCCTGACACAATGTGCTCGTCAAGGGCCTTGCCAGCTCTTGCTTTCCTCATCCTCGGGCCCGCTATACCTGCCACTGCCAGGTTGCTCTCTGTATTCCCCCAGGGCCCGGTAATGCCAGGTGGGGGGAACCCCTCACGCACTCCCCAAGGAACCCGGACACCACGCACATGTCTGGTACGTGGCGGTCACCCAACATGTCACATGAATGGACTTTGAGGATGAAGAAGTACCCTGAAATAATATTTAAGTGTATGGATGTTCATGTAAGTTTTTAAAATACTGAAACATCAGAATCAATGAAGTATCTAACGAAGGACTGGATGAGTAAAGTTGAGTGCTGTGCCGCCATCAACTCACTGTGGTCTGAAAATGCTCCCCAATGGCTTCTGTAGGCCTCCCAGGTACAGAGATTCAGGAACTGAGCAGGGTCCCCACTCCATAGACTCCCCAGAAGCCAATCTAGTGAGAAGACCACACTCTAGACATTCCCAGCAAAAGCCTAAATGCAGAGAGCAAGACCAACTCTTTGGCCTGGGGTAGAGTGAGGGGAGAGAGATCAAAAGGAAACCAGAGAAAGGCAGAAAGCCCTGCTGCCTCACATCACACATCCAGCCCAGCAGCACACCCGTCCTCTCTGCTATGTCCCCTAAACACCAGTCAGAAAGTCACGCAACACTGGTATAAATAACAGTGTCAGTCTTAGATAACCATGTCCAAGCATGAGCACGTCCAGGGAGGCAGAGAACAGCACAGCAACCAAGCCAACATCTGACAGCAAAAGAGCATCAACAGATGAACAGAAGGTGTTCAAAAGACAGAGACTGTGTCCTAGAAACAACGGAACCCCCAAGGAAGGAAGCGAAATTCTCACAAATGCTTCATGCTCCAAGACAGTAAGAACGTGAATTCAGTAAAACAAGAACGTGAAGATGAGATGATGAAATTACACATGAAAGAGAGAGCAGACACCTAAGAAAATCCTGATCAAAAACAACATAGCAAGGGGCACTTGGGTGACTCAGTCAGCTAAGCATCCAACTTCAGCTCAGGTCATGATCTCACGGTTTGTGGGTTCGAGCCCTCCATCAGGCTCTGTGCTGACAGCTCAGGCCTGGAGTCTGCTTCGGACTCTGTGTCTTCCTCTCTCTCTGCTCCTCCCTCACTCATATTCATCCTCCCTCCCTCCCTCCAACCCCCCCTCAAAAATAAACACTTAAAATTTTTTTTAAAAAAAAAAACAGCAAACGGAGGAAGTTAAGCAAAGTGTGGGATCCAGGGCACAATTATTAACTTGGGGGAAAGGATTATGAACAGTACAGAGGATGCAAGTTGAAAAGACAAATCAAGAAAACCAGGAATGAAAAGCAGACAACAGCTCTCTAACATAAAGGATCTTTGAGGCAGGGATTCCAATAAATGAAACATAAAACACATTTTCAAAAATACATATACAGAACAAAAAAATGTTCTGAAATGATTAAAGAAATCAATCTATATATTTTTTTAATGTTTTTATTTTTGAGAGAAGGAGCATGGGCAGGAGAGGAGGAGAGAGAAAGGGAGACAAAGAATCTGAAGTAGGCTCCAGGCTATGAGCTGTCAGCACAGAGCCCGATGCTGGGCTCAAACTCACGAACCGTGAGATCATAACCTGAGCTGAAGTCAGATGCTCAACTGACTAAGCCACCCAGGTGCCCTTCAGTCTACATACTGAAAGAGCACATCAAGTTCCAGAAAAATGTAACAGAATGTACTCAAGGCAGTAATGGATCACAACGAAGTTGCTAAACTACTTAACTTCAAGGATACACACAGTTAAAAGTGCAAAGAAGCACATCACCTACAAGGGGATAAAAAGGAGAGGGGGGAAAAGAAAGCCAGCCTAAGACTTCTCCCATTGCCTCTTTAAATACAGGAAGACCCTGGAGCAATGGTCACTATACTCTGGATGGCCAGAGACTATCGTACCCAGCCAAGGTGTCATTCAAGTCCAAAGGCAAGGGACAGGCACTTACAAATGTGAGAGCTAACTGGGGGGAGAAAACTGTCATCTAGCTAATCAAGAGATGAACCAAAATTAAAGAGTCTATATTAGGAAAGCCCTACCTGAGTAAAAGCCTTAGATCAATTTAAATAGAGGACAGAGCCAAAGAATGATGGACAGCATGATGGCGGAATGAAAATTACAACGTCAAGTTAATAATAACACATTTTTAAATGAGAGACTGGAGAGGAAGAGGGGGTGCATAAAAAGGCTGGCATCCTGTCCTCCAGGCTGAGGAGTCAACAGGCACGGTCAGAGTTGCAACACTGCTCTAAAAAGCTGCAGTCCTACTCCTGTGACACTTTCACAAATCTCTTCCCTTAACCTTAGATGAACCTTTTAGAAAATAAGCTCTCACGTTAAGGAAACATTTTTGAAGTTTCTCTGGTTTTACTTCAGCTTCCTGTTTACTGAAAGCAAGTAAAACCATAACACTTTTATTATGAAACAGCACTATCAGGTAGGTTGCATTTTTACAAAGGTACCTCTGACCATCTCCAAAACTATTGTTGTACCTGTCCTAAGTGCAGTATCAAGTGCTCTCGATGAGGTGAACCCAGTGTGGCCAGAGGTTACTTTGGGTGGCTAGGATGTGGGGCGAGAGTTTTCTTCTTTGAACTTGTCAAGGGTTCATGGAGTATATTGAACATGCATGGCTTTTATCATTTGAAACCAAAACTAGAAGCTTCTACGTGTATCAGCACATGTACTCAGAAGAGTGATCAGCACTGATAAAGGGGTACAGAAGATTTCTTTTCCTTCTCTCTTACCCATTTAATTTCCGGAAGGTGAACGTTTATGACTCATGCAGTTAAAAAAGACACATCTTGCTTCAGTTTTTTAATAGAAGGGGCTTCTCGGATGCAACGATTGATCCCCAGCCCCAGAGGTGCTGGAGTGGCAAGCAGAGCATTAGACGGTGCAGGAGGACTGAAATACCAGAAGAACAGGGGAGGGAGACTGCAAAATTCCCACGGGGTGCAGCAGTCCGGTGATGCAGCACAAACGTGGAACAAGGGGGTGAAGACTCCCCTAAGTCAGACCCAGCCCTCAGACACTTCCGCTGCTCCCCATACCATTATAATAGGTGCATACACCCAGGAAGGCGTTCGTTATGTCAGAAACAAGATTCAGGAGAAAAGGGCTCCACTCATATTCAATGATACACAGCACCCCCTGGAACAGCACACCACGCAAAAAGCCTGGCATGCCCAAGGTTGTAGCTTTTATGTGCTTTTGATAGGTGGAAAAAAGAAAATAAAGAGAAAGAGAAAGAGAAAGAGAAAGAGAAAGAGAAAGAGAAAGAGAAAGAGAAAGAGAAAGAGAAAGAGAAAGAAAGAAAGAAAGAAAGAAAGAAAAGAAAGAAAAGAAAGAAAGAAAGAAAGAAAGAAAGAAAGAAAGAAAGAAAGAAAGAAAGAAAGAAAGAAAGAAAGAAAAAGGAGCTCATAAAAGCAGATGAGTTTCTAAAAGGAGTTACCTTCAAGCTTCACCAACATGCAGCTACTCAGCATGCTTAGACCTTAAGGTTTGGAATATTCCAACCGGAACAAAACTCACCAGTGGCTATGGCCCAGTAAACGTCTGATCCACTCAGTAACTCACCACATGCTATGGGAGAATAAACCTGGGACCCAGGCACTTGAAGCAGAATTCGAAATGGAGCGACCCGTGCATTGGAATCCAGCACTGCGTCCAGAGCACCTACCAGGCGACCTTCAAAAGAAAAAAAGAAAGTGCACCACTGAGCATGGAGACTGACCAGCTGCCCACTCCCTGCAAAACAAGGCAGTCTGCTTTGTGTCTAGACTTCACACCGGTAACCAGCAGGCTCGTGTCCAGTTCTTCAACTCACCTCATAAGAGCCTGAGCTCCAGGAGGCCCAGGGCTCTGGCTGCCTAGTACCACTCACCCCGCAGCTGAAACAGGGCCCAACGTTAACAGGCACTCGGTACAGATTTGCGGAATCCAACGACCACAGGAACAAGGGGCCCTGGACAAATCGCCTAACCTAGCTAAGTGTTTCTTTCCTCAGCATCTCACTTACAGAGGCAACAGGGCTCTGTAAATAAAGAGCTGGGGATCTGGACTCAGAATGTCTGATCCAAGTCTTGGATCCTCAACTTGTAAGCTGTGTGACCTTGGGCGAGTTACTTAACCTCTCTGTGCCTTGGTCTCATTTGTATAATGGAAAGATCACGATATATCTACCTCATAGGGTAAGTGTGAGAATTAGTGTATGCAACATTCAAAGTTCTTAGACTATTTATTGTCTGGCTATAAGAACTACCATTGTTCTCATATCATATCCTCAAAGGTAAGAGAATCATCTCTGCCCACTCTAAAAGTGGACTGTGAGAAGCAAATAAAATATTGAAGTCCTTCACAGACCAGAGAGTATACAAAGTAAGGGTCTATCATTCTGTTCGTGAATCACAGCAAGCACACACGCACACCCACACACCAGGGGGCAGACGATTCTGTATTGTCCCATTCCTCGTACAAGTGTTTGCCAAGCTTCTGCACTGTAAAGCTACTCCTTTTTCCCTTTGCAATTGACAAGTATTCTGTGAAGTTCTTTGGAACTATATTCCTCCTTAAATTTAACTTACTTATTTCTATCAGTATGGTTTCGTGTTTCCCTACCCTATCCAATATAGCACTGCGATCATTTTGATCGTTCACGTCTTTGACCTGGCCGGTGGGTGCCCCTTCAAACTGGTTTCTGTGTCCTTTGGACATGTTCCCATTATTCTACTTTCTGGCAAATATTCCGAGTTCATCCTGTACTCTTCCTGCTGTAGCCCTGGAATCAGCCATTTCTCCAGGAAGCCCTGGTTCATTTAGTGAAGAATGGTATTTAAAAGCCAAGATCTGGGAGCCGGGTACACTTATTGCTCTGGGGGTGCTTGCTCCCAAAACCTTTCAGTGGACAGAGCTTGGGACTGTACACATACGTATGTGTATGCGTACAAGTATGGGTATATATTTACATACGTATACACACATGTACTCATTGACATTTTCATTTTTATACTGATTATATACATAAAAAACTGAGTTCAGGGGCGCCTGGGTGGCTTAGTCGGTTAAGCGTCCGACTTTCGCTCAGGTCATGATCTCGCGGTTCGTGGGTTCGAGCCCCGCGTCGGGCTCTGCGCTGACTGCCAGCTCGGAGCCTGGAGCCTGTTTCAGTCTGTGACTCCCTCTCTCTCTGACCCTCCCCTGCTCATGCTGTCTCTCTCTCTCTCCTAGAAATAAATAAAACATAAAAAAAAAAAAAAAAAAACTGAGTTCACACCAACACCTCCAAGTACGATCCAATACCAGTGTTGCGATCCAATACCAGGGTCATTCCAGTTTCTTTCCATATTTCTTTCCAACTCTTCAGCAACACAGGAACTCGGCTTTCGTTATTCTTAACATATTTACTTATCTGATCAATTCTATCCCCTTTCTGACAGATGCCTTCTGCCCCCCATCTAGGCTCCAACTGACCATCCACCCCACGCATACAATCACCCTGATCTGTCCCAATTAATGGCTTTAGGGAAAGAAGGAAGGGGGCATGAATTTTTATAGCAATTATTCCTTAAGCTACTCAGTATTTTTGCCTTATTGGTTTGTTTGGACAGAGAGAGAGAACATACACATGCATGAGCCAGGGAGAGGGACGGAGAATGAGAGAGAATCTTAAGCAAGCTCCATGCTCAGCACAGAGCCCAGAGTGGGGCTTGATCCTGTGACCCTGGTATCATGACCTAAGCTGAAATTAAGAGTCGGATGCTCAATGGACTGAGCCACCCAGACGCCCCTCACTGGTTTGTTCTTGACTTGACATGTAATTGAGGGGGCCTGAAAGCTGTCAGCTGAATACAGGCGCTGCTGCTTTAACACAGAACTTGCACATCTGCTTAGGGGAGCTCTGGGATCAAAAGCACAGGTGGGGAGCACCTGGGTGGCTCAGTAACTTAAGCGACTTTTGAGGACTCTTGATCTTGGCTCAGGTCATGATCTCATGGCTTATAAGTTCGTGACCCACAATGGGCTCTCCACCGGTGGCACGGAGTCTGCTTGGGATTCTGTATTTCCCTCTCTCTGCCCTTTCCCCACTTGTACTCTTTCTCTCGCGTGCACAAAATAAATTTAAAAATAAAACTTTTAAAAAAGCAAGGGGAAAAATAGTGGGGGAGAGGGAGGGAGGCAAACCATGGTGGGGAGGGGAAGGGGGATGATGGGCATGGAGGAGGGCACTTGTGGGGATGAACACTGGGTGTTATATGGGAACCAACCTGACAATAAACTATTAAAAAAAAAAAGCACAGGCAGGAAGGCAAGGGACAGGTCAAGTTAAAGTTACATTTGTGTAAGATTGATAAAACAGTTTTGCCTGTCAAGGCTTGGAGGCGGTGAGTGATAGGGAAGCAGAGACTAGAAAGGTGCTAAAAACCCCACCCATCCCACACGCAGACCCAGTACTTCCCAATTTAAGAGATCTGTTGTAGAAGCCCTATCTAGTTTGCTAGTAAGAAGAACCTGAGCAACAAAAGAAGAACGTGAGAAGGGAGGGCAATAGCCTGGTGTCGCCATAACACAGAAGCGGAAGCCTTTCTGATTGGAAACAGTGCTTTTTTCTTCTTCTTCAAGACTCAAGAGCTTTTGTGACGGTCAGGATGTTTTATACCAACACAACCAACCTGGCGGGGAGGCGGGGAGGATGACAAGGAAGCGAAAAGGGGACTTCTAGTTTCAGCTCCACCACGTAAGGAATTTGAAGTCCTCACTCCCATCCTAACAAGAAGCTGAACAAATCTGAATATCCGTGGCTTTTCTGGGACCCTTCAGAGACCGAAGGGCCCAGGACAAAATCATAACCCAGAAATCCAGAGAGAGGAGGCAATCCAGTCACAGGCCCAGGTCTGTTCACCTGAAGCAGAAGCCGCTGGGGCCATAAACTGACAGGAACACTTAGATGGCAGTTTCGACAAATTGCTGGGGGGCTGAATGTGGACTAGCAGGAGAGTAAGAAACTCCTGATGGCCACAGTCTTAGGTTTTACCTGTACAGGTTTCACTACCAGGAACCCCACTCAGTTCTCGCTCTGAAGAGCCAGGAAAAACCTCTCATGGTCTCCCAGAGCATTCCCCATAACACAGGCCTGCTCTCTGGTGGGGGGTGGAGACTTTCCACAACCTTATCCCAGCTGGAGGAGGGGCGTTTCTCTGACTCCAGCTGCCTTCAGCCTTCTGGTCTCACCTGGTGAAGGGGGAGGGGTCAGGGTAAGAGAGACCTCCAAAAAACACTGTCCAGAGCACATCCCAGGGACATAGACCCACTGAAAGACCAAGAATCTTTGATAAGATTTACAGGGCGCTTGTTCTCACCATACTTTACCACCACATCAGCAGATTCTGACATAATGACACTTGGGAAGGACTGGAAGACTCTCAGACTCCATGTGAGGAGTTCAAGTTTTTGGATTTTTTTAAATGTCTTTAAGTAAGCTCTAAGCCCAATGCGCACCTTGAACTCACAACTCTGAGATCAAAAGTTGCATGCTCTGCCAACTGAGCCAGCCAGGTGTCGTGGAGTTTGTTCTTAAAGAAGCCCACAGACAATGAGAGAGACCAAGGCAAGGACACCTGAGTAATCTGAAAACCTTGGGCATCTGTAGCTACACCAAGAAGTCCAAGACAACCCAAGTCCTAGACAGAATAACATAAAACTCACACTAAAGAACTATTTCTTCAGTTCTTGTTACTCCTTATATTATGTCTGGCTTTCAAACAAAAAATTACAAAGAATGTTGAAAGGCAAGAAAACACAGTCTAAAGAGACAAAGCAAACATCAGAATGAGGCTCATGCATAACACAGAAAACATACTTGACCAGTACTATCAGAACTATCAAAGTCATTAAAAACCGGGGAGGTCTGAGAAACAGTCACAGCCAAGATGACAACTAAATGTGAGATGTATTCTGAAAGAGACTCTGGAGTACAAAAAAGGCCAGCGAAATCTGAATAAAACACAGATTTTGGGGGGGGGGGTGCCTGGGTGGCTCAGTCAGTTAAGAGTCCAAGTTCGGCTCAGGTTATGATCTTGTGGTTCGTGGGTTTGAGCCCCGCATCGGGTTCTGTGCTGACAGCTCAGAACCTGTTTCAGATTCTTGTGCCTCTCTCTCTCTGCCCTTCCCCAACTCACGCTCTGTCTCTGTCTCAAAATAAACATTAAAAATGAAATTTTCTTTTAAAAACACGGACTTTAGTTAACAATCACTGTCCATTTTCTACCACTGCTGTGACAAGTTAGCACAAACACAATAGCTTAAAAGAAGGCAAATTTATTATGTTACCATTCTGTAGGTCAGAAGTCTGATATAGATCTCACTGAGCTAAAGTCAAGGTGTCAACAACCTCCTTTCTGGAGCCTCAAGGTGAGAACCCCTTTGCTTGTGTTTTCTTTTCTTTTTTTTTTTTTTAATGTTTTATTTATTTCTAGGATAGAGAGAGAGAGAGACAGCATGAGCAGGAGAGGGTCAGAGAGAGAGGGAGTCACAGACTGAAACAGGCTCCAGGCTCTGAGCCGGCAGTCAGCACAGAGCCCGACGCGGGGCTCGAACCCACGAACCACGAGATCATGACCTAAGCGAAAGTCGGATGCTCAACTGACTAAGCCACCCAGGCGCCCCTTTTTGCTGGTGTTTTCTAGCTCCCACACTTAGCTCTTGGCCCCCTCCTCCATCTTCAAAGCCAGCAACACCAAGATGACACCCTCATCCAGTTTTCAAAAACCGTTGTGATCACATTGGGCCCCCCTAGATAATCTGAGTTCATCTCCTTATATTCAGGTCCCCTGACTAGCAACCCAATGAATTCTGTCTACACCCTTTAATTCCCACACCATGGAACCTAACACCATAATCCATCAGAATCAGTTCATTCGTTGTAACAAATACACCACACTAATATGTCAATAGGAGAAACTGGATGTAGGGTATATGAGAACTCCCTATACTACCTTCACAATGTTTCTATAAATCTAAAACTGTTCTGAAAAATAAAGTTCAGGGGTTTTTTTTTTGAAGTGACAAGGGGAGTGAGGTCCGCCAGTGTCCGCCTGCAGACAAGGGCCGCCCCACTCCACGCCTGAGCAAATGCAGACTACCCCTGCAGGAACCTCAGGGGCGGGCAGCGGCTCTGAATCCAGGGTACACCAGAGCGAGCACTCGGGGTGGAACCAACCAAAGCATGAACACAAAAGCAGCAGATGAGGGTCCAAGATGGCAGAGAGGATGCACGAGTGGGAGACAGACCAGTGAGAGTCCTCAGCAGGAAAACCAAAATAAGAAATGAAAAATCGAAAGAAAAATGCATCCTGAAATTTCTGCTGAATGGTGAAGGCAAATGGTTAGTGTGGCAAAGAAATCACTCAAAGTCATTAGAAAACAGGGTATGGTGTCCACAAATTTCACACAGGTCAAAGACAGAAATATATACACACATACATATCTATAGGGCAAATATATGGCAAAATGTTTACACACAGCTCCTAACAACCGAGTATGCAGCCCTACTTATTTTTTTATAAGGAAGCTGAAGATAACTCACATGGATGGCTCTGAGGCCGTATTTATTTGCCAGACTCAGGCTCATTAGAAAGAAAAAAACCTGAAGTCTATTTTCTCATGAATTTTCATGGCCACCTTTGGAGGGAGGGGTGAAGTGGCTAGGCTCTGAGCAGTGAGGACGACTGGCCCTCCCCAGCTCGAGCTCCAAAGCTGGCCCCCTCTTCCCCTGCTCTAGGGCTGTTTAAAGACAGGGGGCCCTGGGGGGCTCAGTCAGTTAAGTGTCAGACTTCGGCTCAGGTCATGATCTCACGGTTCCTGAGTTTGAGCCCCACATCTGGCTTTCTGCTGTCAGCACAGAACCTGCTTGGGATCTTCTTGTCCCCATCTCTCTCGGGCCCCTCTCCCACTCATTCTTTCCCTCTCTCTCCGCCCCTCTCCCACTTATTATTCTCTCTCTCTCAAAAATAAACATTAAAAACAGTTAAAGACAGGGTAACAATTATTTTCAGAAATGCTCCACCACCCACAAACCTACACTTCTAACTACGCTCAGACTGACTTTGCTCTCCCAAGCCCCGCCTGGCTGAGTTGTGGCTCGGTCTCTAGGAACAAATCCCCGCACACACAGGGCAGCTTGCGGGGAGCATTCTGGTCTGCCTTCTGCGGCAGCTCCATATGGCCTGTCTGGCTCTACAGGAAAACCCTCCTGGCGGCACAGTGAGTGCAACACTCCTATTTTTAGGCTATTAGAATAACAACTCTGGCTGAGATAGATGTCGAGTGACAAGTTTTATAATGAGGGCCCAAAAGGGGCCTATGAATAATTTGCTTCTAGGTGATAATGCTACAAATCTTTCCTTCTGGCTGGATTTCATGCACATGGGTGGTACCGAGTTTAAGACAAAATGGCAGCTAGTGACATCAAACAAACAAGGACACTTGGAGAAGACTTGCCACTGCCTCCTGGTTTATATAACCTCTGTGTTGGGCCTGGGACTTAACCACAGGCAGCAGTGACAAACTGCTCTGCTCTCACTAGTAACAGCACCCTTGCATAGTAAAACCCATTTAAAACAGCAACACCCAGCCCCCATGGAAAGCACTCTAAGTTTAAAAAAAAAAAAACAGAAAACAGTCTTAGGTTTTACCCCCTGCACTGAAATAAGCAGGTCTCCCTAATGGCTTTGGGCTTAGAATAGACCTCAGCAGCCCCGTGACCAAAAACAAAATTCTTTTACTTCAGTAAAGAGCTTCTCATCATTATACCCAAGCCGTTGATGTGACGGCACACCCACAGTGCAGCACAGCTCAACACCATAATCCACAGTTGGGAAACTAATTTGGTCTCGAGCTCTGTCTTCACATTAGGGCTGTTTGGTTTGGCTGCTATGGCTGTTTTGGAGACAGACTTAGGGTAAAAAGCAAATAAAGAACCAGAATAATGGAAAAAAAACTTTTACTTGGGAAAAGTAATAACGTAAAAGATCACATGAAGCCCTTCCTTCTAGGCTTGAAAAGAGAAGATAAACATTGGGGATATTTGCATTTCTGATGAGAAGGCTCTACCTATTCAAAGTAAAATTCATAACCCAATTACCAGACTCTGACTTTTTTCTACAAAGCATTTTATATAATTCAATATACCTCTCAGTGTGAGTCCCTTATGATTCCCACAAATCTCCACGAAACCAGGAGATGATGGTGCTATTTTCAGAGTGCAGTCAATTGGTGGGCAAAGCCACAGGGTAACTGACTCACACGGGAAGCTCGGGTGCCGGCCACCTGATGAGCTCATCTTTGTAACGAAATGCCTAACACAGCAGCTGCATGCCCATCATGGTGACAGGATGGGCCTGCCAAATCCACAACACGAGCCTGAGGAAGTGTGGGTCCAGAGAGGAGAGTTTCAAGGGCACCACAAGTGAGGGATTCTGGCCCCGGTTCTCGAGAACGGGACAGGCAGCCACTAGGCCCTCAATTGCACGCTGCATCCCGGTTACACAGGGACAAGGACAGCCACACAATGACCCTACACTTTGTCAGGAAACCAAGAGAGGACGGTGCATACAGTGGGTAGCTCTGCTCAGCCAAGAAGAGTTACAAGTGCAGACGGTTAGGTCTTGTTCATTCTGGAATTAAGGGGGAATGAATTCTTTCTGCCTTCACTCTAAAGCTGTGAAAATTCTTCATTGGGAACAGTTTCTGTTTTCCAAAATGAAAAGAGTCCTTGGTGATGACTGCACAACAATGTGAACTGTACACTTAATACCACTGAGCTGTACACTTAAAAACAGTCGAGATGGTCAACTTTACGTTATGTGTATTTTACCACAATTTTTAAAAAGCATGTTAATTGGCAATGAGAAAGAATGAAATCCAGCCATGTGTAGCAACATGGATGGACCTTGAGGGTGTTATGCTGAGCGAAATAAGTCAGGCAGAGACAAATATCATATGTTTGCACGTTTAGGAGGATTAGGAGGAACTTAACGGAGGACCATGGGGGAGAAGAAGGGGGGAAATGGTGGGGGAAAGGGAGAGAGGCAAACCATGAGAGACTCTTGAATGCTGAGAAAAAATTGAGGACTGATGGATGTGGGGGGGGGGATGGGCATGGAGGGGAGCACTTGTGGGGATGACCACTGGGTGTTATATGGAAACCAACTTGACAGTAAGCTATTTGTAAAAAAAAAATAAAAATAAAAATGAAAATAAAAAAATAAAAAGCATATTAATTCTAATGGTCAGAAATGTCCACAGTTGGGCTCCTAAAGTAAATATAAAAATGACTTTTCCTAACTCCATTCCCCAAGTGACGAATCATAAATGCATTTGAACATAAATACGCTCTGGGTCCACACTGCTGAACCCTGACACGTTCTTCTAGTGGCTCCATAAATAATCCTTGGATGGGAACCAAGCTGCCTGCTTTGGCTCAGACCGAACATAAGGATCCTGTCATGGTGAACCTCCAAGCAGGGTGATGTAATGCTTGAAGTGCCTGACAACAAGAATCCTACACAAAACACCATCATGACAGCCGGTTCCAAACACAGTGACTGCCCTGCCTTAACAGACACATGTTACCGTGGATATAATGAACACTGTCTTGAAAACTCTCCAGCATTTCCATCTGCTTGACCATCCATATATCTGGTCTTCAGGCATGATGATTATGTAAAGCAATTACGATTAAATTCTTACAGTGCAGGGATGAGTCAAGGCTATAAAAGGAAAGGTAAGGGGTACGGTAACCAAGAAGTTGACTTTAAGGCCTGATACCATCTCCAAATGAAACATCAGCTGCCAGGGGCACCCAGAATGGATGGGGATGGTCACCAGCTCCGCCTCTACTGCCAAACCCAGCACAGTCTGGGATTGCCCATAGCTCTTCCCTGGACACTAACATGTCACTTTTGGCCCCTCCCAATGGCTACGAAATGGGACCCAAGTGCTCTGCGACCACGCGCTCACCATCCTGATGGCTCTAGCCCCATGCTTACCTGCCCTTCCCATTCTGCTCAGCGCTTTCCAGATACTGGTCACCTTTTTTTAAAGTACAAAACGGTATACATAATATATGAGTTCGAAGTAGGCACCTATGAAACCATCACCATAATCTATGCCATAAACCATAAATTTATGTCCATCACCTCCAAAAGCTTCCTCCCACCCTCTCATAATCATTAATACAGAACACTGTGATAAGAGCATTTAACATAAGCCCTACCCTCTTAGCAAATATTTAAGTGCACAATATTGTTAGCTACAGGCATTATGCTGAATAGTGGACCTCTAGGACACGCTCATCTTGTGTAACTGAAACTCTGTACCCTTTGACTAATTCCTCCCCATTCTCCCCTCCCTCTAGCCCCTAACAACCACCCTTCCATTCTCTGCTCCCATGCATTTCACTATTTTAGACTCACCACAAAAGTGGTATGATATAGAATTTGTCCTTCTGTGACTGGCTTATTTCACTTCACAAAATGTCCTTGAGTCATCCACATTGTTGAAATGGCAGGATTCCCTTCTCTTTGAAGGTACTCATTTTAATTCTGAAACCTCCTCCCTTAGATTCCAGGAACCCCTAACCAGTGAAGACTAGAACGATGCATCTCCTAACCCAAGAAGCCTAGAAAAACAAGTCACAGGAGTGCTTGGGTGTTTCAGTCAGTTGGGAATCCGACTTGATTTCTGCACAGGTCGTGATCTCACAGTTCGTGAGATAGAGCCCCAAGTCTGGCTTTGCACTGACAGTGCGGAGACTGCTTGAGATTCTCTCCCTCTCTCTCTGCCCCTCCCACTCTGTCTCTCAATAAATAAATAAATAAACAAACTTTAAAGAAAAAATTCACAAAATTATTTTATACTGACCCTGGTGTATTCAAATGTAACAGAAGGAACTATATGACCCTGGCAGTTTCTCCTTCCTCAAAAGAACCAAAATCCTTTGACAAAACATCTCTGAACTCTCTATTTTGTTGAGAAACTATCTGCTTGGGCCAAAGTCCTTAAACAGCCTGGTGCACTTGGGTACCTTCGGACTTTAACAGCAGACTTCCTGTTTGTGACGTAATCGTTTATCACTTTTGACATCCCATGTTTTAACAAGCCCAACCGGTATTGCCTGTACTCCCAAAATCGCATTAAGAGAACCAGTTATAAAGATTATCTTTTCCCAAAATCTTTCTAAAATAATAAAGTTCAGTCTCAATTTGCCCTTCTAAAGCAGCCTGTGTTTTTTTTCTTGATTACAAAATAAATATATTTTTATTGGAAGACATTTTGGGAAATATATAAAACCACAAAGAAGAACGTTTATTTCACACCTTGCCCCTTGACAATAACCCTTGGTACATGTCCCTATGGCCTTTTTTCTAACTAGTCACAGATGAAGACTTCCGTTCCCACATTGAGGATTTTGAAGAAAGGAAGTAAAAAACATGGCTGAGCATGAAGTTCAAAGAACTGTCCCTTCCTGCTCAGAGGCAGTTGCCGAAAGGCTGTTAAACTTGTTCAACAAGACTCACATGTGGTGCGCAAACCAGTTTACCAGCCAAATTTCATTAACTGCAGCCGGCTGCCTAACAGCACCTTATGCTGTTACAGTCACAACCACCTTGCCAACCTCTTTTTGTTTAATGGCCCTGTACATAATTAAAGGCAGGAAATGGAGCTTCGGGGCATTCAAGGATCACAGAAAAATAAATAAATAAGGCAAGGCAATAGTACCTCCTTTGCAGAATGGAAATCAATGTGAAAGTCAAAAGGGTCAGTGAAGCAAGACATTACCACAGACTCAAGTTCAGAATGAAAGACAGTACACTTCACTGGATTCCAGCTCCTCACATGGAAAGAGACCCCTGGGAGCCTGTAAAACTGCAAACAAGTCTTAAAAGGGATGAGTCTGCCTGTTTCATCAAGCTTACCAAGTTACATGTATTTCAATACAGCAACTCACGTGCAATTTTTAGGACACTTTTAGTGAATACCTACTGTGTGTCCGACACACTTAAGCTTGATTAATCCTTCCCCTGAGGTATTCTTATCATTTTTAAAGTGCAGCTAGTGAGGCCACAGTGGCTTCTGTTCATCTTGAGAGTATGCAGATATACCAAAAGAGGTCAAGCTTTAGCACACCAGTGTTTGGTACAATTGTTTACAATACCCTTTACTACCTTTGCAATAAAGCCCATACTTTTGACTTCGGTTTCAACATTTCTGTCCTTGATAACAAGTCTTTTTAGGTATCAAATTATACCTAATTTGCTATAACTAAATGTTAGATGTTTACAACCTACAGAGGTTTCTTATTTTATAAATAAATAAATACATAAACACAACACACACATTTTTTTTTAAAGTAGGCTTCATGATCAGCATGGAGTCCAACATGGAGCCCAACGCAGAGCCCAATGCAGGGCTTGAACTCACCACCCTGAAATCAAGACCTGGGCCAGAAACTTGATTGACTGAGCTACCAGAAGTTTCTTACTTTAGATGCACATATGAGGGGTTACAAGAGAAAGGCAGGGATCCTTTATCTGTTCCCAACACCCGGTGTACCTGGCCCCTGGTATGCCTTTAATAAATATTTGCTTAACAAATCCTCTGAATAAAATAAAATCAAAGAACACATTTCTTTAAAAGTTTGCCTGAAAGAAATTATTTTTCCGTAAGCTACAAGTAGCTGGAGTTTTGCTCCCTGTGGATTCTGATCTTAAAATCCGATTACTCAAAGTCTGCCATCTGTCACGCTCTTTCAGAGACTTGCAACATATCAACAATTGCATGGTTCTGTTACAGAACTCCTCTAATCAATCTTACCTCAGAGTAGGCAGGAGGTAAGTGTTTCAGTAACTCAGTTTATCTCAGGGATTAAATAGATTTTCTTATTTTTTGTTTTGTTTTGTTGTTAGAAGAAAGCACGCGGCACACAAGTCCCAGCCTGTACTAAATACATACTCTGCTTAGCTCTCCCTTCTTTAGGGTCAAACAGATGGGAATTTAACCATTAATTCAGGAAAGGCAGGAAAAAAAAAAACAGGAAAACAGGGCAAGCTAGAGAGTAAGGAGAATATCCTATATCCCCAAGGACGGGTATTCCATCCCATGGAAATAAGGAAGTGAGATTTACTCCTATGGCTCATGCTCTGCCTTCCCCATCAGGAGACGCTACTATAGACCTAGTCTGTAACAAGCTGCCAGTCAGCACATCTCATAGAGCCTGTTGCCATCTTCAGGTCCTAAGAAAGCCTTGGACCAGGGCTTAGCCATATGCGGGTCATGACAGTGTCCACAGCAGAATGAGGGAAGAAAGGGACAGCAAATAAAATGACAGCTTGCCCCTGTCTCTATAGCCATCACACATCATGGTAACAGTGGTCTCCTAACCCTTTAGAAAACATTTCTTTCTGAACCCAAGATGCATGTCTACCAATGTCCATGGGGAGAAAACCTGTGGGAAAAAGCAAAGTTGGAGCCAGTAATTAGGGGGAAAAAAATCTAATAAAATTAAATTTTAATAAGATGGAATAGAAAAGCCTTAGCAGCTGCAATTTACTCTCTCAGACTCATGGACAACGTTTTACTGCAGGAGTTTTCTACTGGGAATTCTAATATTTAAATCCGTCCAAAGCCCTCCTCACTTAGGAAAAGCTGCAGCAGGCTTCAAGACCCTGGATCCTTGCAACAAGCCAGCAGTTGTTGGCAAAACACTCAGACATTTATTCTGTGGACATACACCCTGTGGTAATGATGGAACGAGGACATCTCATGACCTGGCTCTTCCATTCAAAGCACTTTTGTGCTGGAGAGCCTGGCCACCAGTAGAAACAGGGTTAAGTCCTTTTCACAGGCTGAGGACATGAGAAGACCCCAAGAGACAAGCAACTTTCAGCAGGGTGTTGGGTAGCCAAGATCTAAAAGTCTTCTCTTTATACCATTTAGGAGGATTTTAAGTTGTTAGAGCAGCAAGAGTGGAAATAAAAATAAACATGACAAATCCCCACTCAGTCTCACTGGATCAACAAATCAAACTAACTTCATATTTCTGTGCTTCCTTCTAGCAAAAGGGTGATATTGATTTGATGGAGAAAGGTAAAGACAGCGGCAAAGTAATAGCCCAGTACCCAACCCTCAGTTGGTGTAAACTAGGGAAGTCATACTATCAGGAGTCCCAAAGTCCCGGGTTCAAATCCCGACTCTGTCCCTTATTATTTGTGTGGCTTAGATAAGCTTCCTCATCTCCGTCAGTCTCTGCTCCCTCATCCGTCCAGTGAGGTCCATGTGGATATTGAAACATGTGCAGAGTGCCTGGAGCACACACCTGTTACAGACTGAGTTGTATCTTCCAAAAAAAGATGCTGAAATCCTAACCCCAGCTCCTCACAGTGTGATCTGAGTTGGAAATAGAGGCTCTGTAGATGTCATGAGCTGAAATGAGATCATAATGGGGTACTCTAATATGACTGGTGTCCACATGAGAAGACACACGGGGAGAATGCCATGTGATACTGAAGGCACAGACTGGAGCTGCACAGCTGCAGGGAGTCCCAAAGATTTCCAGCCATCACGAGAAGCAAGGAGGTGGCAAGAAAGTATTCTCCTACAGGCATCGGGGAACATGGCCCACAACTTTTTTTTTTCATAGTTTATTGTCAAGTTGGTTTCCATATAACACCCAGTGCTCATCCCAACAAGTGCCCTCCTCCATGCCCATCACCCTCCTTCCCCTGTCCCCCACCCCCATCAGTCCTCAGTTTGTTCTCAGCATTCAAGAGCCTCCTCATGGTTTGCCTCCTTCCCTCTCCCCCACTATTTCTCCCCTTCTCCTCCCCCATGGTCCTCCATGGTCAAGTTCCTCCTAATCCACCTGTAAGTGAAAACATATGGTATCTGTCTTTCTCTGCCTGACTTACTTCATTCAGCATTAACACCCTCAAGTTCTATCCAAGTTGCTACAAATGGCCAGATTTCATTCTTTCTCATTGCCATGTAGTATTCCACTGTATAGATAAACCACATCTCCTTGATCCATTTATCCGTTGATGAACACTTAGGCTCTTTCCATGTTTTGGCTATTGTTGAGAGTGCTGCTATGAACATTGGGGTACATGTGATCCTATGCATCAGCACTCCTGTATCCCTTGGGTAAATTCCTAGCAGTGCTATTTCTGGGTCATAGGGGATTTCTATTGTTAATTTTTTGAGGAACCTCCACACTGTTTTCCAGAGGGGCTGCATTCCCACCAACAGTGTAGGAGGGTGTCTGTTTCTCCACATACTCACCAGCATCTATAGTCTCTTGATTTGCTCATTTTAGCCACTCTGACTGGTGGGAGGAGGTATCTCAGTGTCGTTTTGACCTGCATTTCCCTAATGAAGAGGGATGCTGAGCATCATTTCATGTGTCTGTTGGCCATCTGGATGTCCTCTTTGGAGAAGTGTCTGTTCATGTCTTCTGCCCATTTCTTCACTGGATTATTTGTTTTTCGGGTGTAGAGTTTGATGAGTTCCTTACAGATTTTGGATACTAGCCCTTTATCTGATAATGTCATTTGCAACTATCATTTCCCATTCTGTCAGTTGCCTATTAGTTTTATGGATTGTTTCCTTTGCCGTGCAGAGCCAATTTTTGCTCTTGATTCCCTTGCCTTTGGGGATGTGTCAAGTAAAAATTGCTGCAGTTGAAATCAAGGAGTCTGTTTCCTGCTTTCTCCTCTAGGGTTGTGATGGTTTCCTGTCTCACATTCAGGTCCTTTATCTATCTTGAGTTTATTTTTGCGTATGGTGTGAGAAAGATATCTAGTGTCATTCTTCTACACGTTGCTGTCCAGTTCTCCCATCACCATCTGTTAAAGAAGCTCTCTTTTTTTCATTGGATACTCTTTCCCGCTTTGTCAAAGATCAGTTGGCCATACATTTGTGGGTCCAATTCTGAGTTCTCTATTCTATTCCACCGGTCTCTGTGTCTGTTTTTGTGCCAATACCATACTGTCTTGATGATGACAGCTTTGTAGTAGAGGCTAAAGTCTGGAATTGTGATGCCTCCATTTTGGTTTTCTTCTTCAAGATTACTTTGGCTATTCAGGGTCTTTTGTGGTTCCATACAAATTTTAGGACTGTTTGTTCTAGCTTTGAGAAGAATGCTGGTGGAATTTTGATTGGGATTGCATTGAATGTGTAGATTGCTTTGGGTAGTAAAGACATTTTAACTACATTTATTCTTCTAATCCATGAGCATGGCATGTTTTTCCATTTCTTTGGGTCTTCTTCAATTTCTTTCATAAGTTTTCTATAGTTTTCATCATACAGATCTTTTACATCTTTGGTTAGGTTTATTCCTAGGTATTTTTTGTCTTTTTTTGTGCAATTGTGAATGGGATCAGTTTCTTGACATCTCTTTGTGTTGCTTCATTATAGGTGTATAAAAATGCAACCGATTTCTGTACATTGATTTTGTAACCTGCAACTTTGCTGAATTCATGGATCAGTTCTAGTAGGCTTCTGGTGGAGTCTGTCGGGTTTTCTGTGTAGAGTATTGTGTCATCTGCGAAAAGTGAAAATTTGATTTCATCTTTGCCAATTTTGATGCCTTTTATTTCCTTTTGTTGTCTGACTGCTGTCGCTAGGACTTCCAGCACTATGTTAAACAACAGTGGTAAGAGTGGACATCTCTGTCGTGTTCCTGATCTCAGGGGGAAAGCTCTCAGTTTTCCCCATCGAAGATGATATTAGCCGAGGGCTTCTCATAAATGGCTTTTATGATGTTTAAGTAAGTTCCTTCTATCCTTTCTCGAGGGTCTTTATTAAGAAGGGATGCTGAGTTCTGTCAAATGCTTTTTCTGCATCTACTGACAGGATCATATAGTTTTTATCTTCTCTTTTGTTAATGTGATGTATCCCATTGATTGATTTGCGAATACTGAACCTGCCCTATAACACAGGAATGAATCCCACCTGATCTTAGTGGATAATTCTTTTTATGTGCTGTTGAATTTGATTTGCAAGTCTCTTGTTGAGGATTTTGCATCCGTATTCATCAGGGATATTGGCCTATAGTTTTCTTTATTTGCTGGGTCTCTTGTCTGACTTGGGAATCAAAGTGATGCTGGCTTCATAGAATGAGTCTGGAAGTTTTCCTTCCATTTCTATGTTTTTGGAATACCTTGAGAAGAATGGGTATTAATTCTTTTTTTTTCCAGCAAAAATTCAATTTTATTTTTTTACAAATAGTTTATTGTCAAGTTGGTTTCCATATAACACCCAGTGCTCATCCCCACAAGTCCCCCCTTCCATGCCCATCTCCTCCCTCCCTCCTCCACACCCATCAGTCCTTAGTTTGTTCTCAGCATTCAAGAGTCTCTCATGGTTTGCCTCTCTCCCTTTCCCCCACTATTTCGCCCCTTCTTCTCCTCCATGGTCCTCCGTTAAGTTCCTCCTAATCCTCCTATACGTGCAAACATATGATATTTGTCCTTTTCTGCCTGACTTATTTCGCTCAGCATTACACCCTCAAGGTCCATCCATGTTGCTACACATGGCCAGAGAATGGGTATTAATTCTGTTTTAAATGTCTGGTAGAATTCCCCAGGGAAGCCATCTGGCCCAGGGCTCTTATTTGTTGGGGGATTTTTTATAACTGATTCAATTTCTTCACTAGTTATGGGTCTGTTTAGATTTTCTATCTCTTCCCATTTGAATTTTGGTAGTCTGGTAGTCTGTGTGTGTTTAGGAATTTGTCCATTTCTTCTAGATTGTCTAGTTTGTTGGCATATAATTTCTCATAGTATTCCCTGATAATTGCTTATATTTCTGAGGAATTGGTTGTAATAAATCCATTTGCATTCATGATTTTGTCTATTTGGGTGCTCTCTCTTTTGTTTTTGAGAAGCCTGGCTAAAGGTTTATCAATTTTGTTTATTTTTTCAAAACACCAACTCTTGGTTTCATTGATCAGTTCAACTGTTGTTGTTGTTGTTGTTGTTTTATTCTATATTGTTTATTTCTGCCCTGATCTGTATTATTTCTCTTCTTCTACTGGGTTTGGGGTGCTCTTGCTGCTCTCCTTCTAGTTTCTTTAGGTGTGCTGTTAGATTTTGTATTTGTACTTTTTCTAATTTCTTGAAATAGGCCTGAAGTGCAATGTACTTTCCTCTTAGGACTGCATCCCAAAGAGCTTGGATTGTTGTATTTTTTTATTTGTTTCCATATACTTTTTAATTTATTGTCTAATTTATTGTCTAACTGCCTGATTGGCCCATTTGTTCGTTAGTATGGTGTTCTTTAACCTCCATGTGTTTGAAGGTTTTCCAGACTTTTCTTGTGAATGATTTCAAGTTTCATAGCATTATGATCTATGCATAGTATGACCTCAATTCTTTTATATTTATTGAGGACTGCTTTATGACCCAACATGTGATCTATCTTGGAGAATGTGCCATGCACACTTGGGAAGGTGGTGAATTCTATAGCTTCAGGATGTAGAGTTCTAAATATATCTGTCAGATCCATCTGGTCCAATGTGTCTTCAAGTCCATTGTTTCTTTAGTGATTTTCTGTCTAGCTAATCTATCCATTGCTATTAAGTGGAGTATTAAAGTCCCCTGCTATTAGCACATTCTTATCCATAAGATTGTTTGTGATTAATCGTTTTATGTATTTGAGTGCTTCCGTATTCGGTGCATAGACATTTATAATTATTAGCTCTTACTGATGGATAGACCCTGTAATTATTATATATATATCATATATATATTAAATATTATATAATCCCTTGTTACTGCCTTTAAAGTCTAGTTTGTCTGATATAAGTATAGCTACTCCAGCTTTCTTTTGATTTCCAGCAGCATGATAGATTTTTATCCATCCCCTCACTTTCAATCTGAAGGTGTCCTCAGGTCTAAAATGAGTCTCTTGTAGACAGCAAATAGATGGATTTTGGTTTTTTATCCATTCTGCTACCCTATGTATTTTGATTGGAGAATTTAGTCCATTTACATTCAGTGTTATTATTGAAAAATATGGGTTTAGAGTCATTGTGTTCTTTGTAGGATTCATGTTTGTGGTGGTGTCTCTGGTACCTTGCATTCCTTGAAACATTTCCCTCAGAGAGTCCCCCTCAGGATTTCTTGTAGGGCTGATTTAGTGGTGACGAATTCTTTCAATATTTGCTTATTTGGAAAGACTTTTATCTCTCCTCCTATTCAGAATGACAGGCTTGCTAGATAGAGGATTCTTGGCTGCATATTTTTTCTGTTCATCACATTGAAGATTTCCTGCCATTCCTTTCTGGCCTGCCAAGTTTCAGGAGATAGGTCTGTAACTACTCTGATAGGTCTCCCTTTGTATGTTAGGGCCCTTTTATCCCTAACTGCTTTCAGAATTCTCTTTTTATCCTTATATTTTGCCAATTTCGCTATGATACATCATGCCAAAGAGCGATTCAAGTTACGTCTGAGGGGAGTTCTCTGTGCCTCTTGCATTTCAATGTCTGTTTCTTTCCCCAGATTGGGGAAGTTCTCAGCTATAATTTGTTCAAGGACTCCCTCAGCACCTTTCCCTCTCTCTTCCTTTTCTGGAATTCCTATGATATGAATATTGTTCCATTTGATTGTATCACTAAGCTCTTGAACTCTCCTTTAGTGTTCCTGGGTCAGTCTCTGTCTTTTTTTCTCGCTTCCTCTTTTTCTGTAATTGTGTCTTCTAATTCACCTCTTCTCCCCTCTGCCTCTTCACTCTGTGCATTGGACACCTCCATTTTATTATGAACCTCATTTATAGCATTGTTTACTTTATCACAACTATTTTTAAGCTTTGTAGTCTTACCTATTTTAGTAAAGACTAAACTATTTTAGTCTTTGTAGCAATAGCTTCTCTGATGTCTTCCATGCCTTTTTCAAGCCCAGTGATTAACTTTATGACTATTGTTCTAAATTCTTGCTCCGTTATGATGCTTAAATCTGTTTTGAGCAGTTCTTTAGCTGTCATTTCTTCTTGGAATTTCTTTAGAGGAGAGCTCTTCCATTTCGTCATTTTGGCTAGCTTTCTGTCTCTTGTTAGTTTTAAAAGCCTGTTATATGCTCTGCACCTGTGAGTACTGCTATATTAAAGAAGGCTCACTTACTGTCCAGGGCCTATCCATTCAGGAAGAGTTCTCTGAATGGTTTCTCTTGGTCTCTCTTGTTGAGACTTCGGTTATTTTATTTCCCTACTCATAGTGGTATCTAGGACTCTCGACCATGCGTACTTTGGGTTGTTTCTTGAGGTAGCCTTGGAAAGGAAAACACACAGACAAACACACAGGGAACAAAGGCACACAAACGCACAGACAAATCCAACAAGCAAGCAAACCAAAAGGGAAAAAGAAAAACAAAAGACAAAGGACAGT
Source organism: Hyaena hyaena (assembly GCF_003009895.1). Classification (NCBI taxonomy): domain Eukaryota; kingdom Metazoa; phylum Chordata; class Mammalia; order Carnivora; family Hyaenidae; genus Hyaena; species Hyaena hyaena. Next base: position 617,318 of record NW_024081071.1, read on the forward strand.
CTAAAAGCATAAAACCAGAATTCCCAACTACAAATGAAGAGCAGGGTGTATGCAGTGCTGAGGGAAGAGCATATACAAAGAGAGAAATGACAGTGGCCGGCAAAAAGCGAAACTGGACAATGACCAGGCAGAGAGACTAAGAGGCTTAATTCAGAGAGAAAAAGAGGAGAATATGTAGGAGGCGAGGAGAAAGAAATGAAGATAATGTTACTCAGAAAAACTATATGGTCTGATTACTCCAGAGAGAGACAGAAAGGTAGCAGTGGAGGTGTAGAATATACATCTAGAGAATGGATTAAATGTGACTGTTTATGCAAACCAATGACCAGAGTGCCCAGTCCAGGAGAGGGGAGGGATACAAATGAGACAAGGGAAAATATATCTGAATAGAAAGAAGTGATCTAGAATTAATCACAGTAGTGCACCCATGCTGGTCTTGCCTCCAGGTCCGGTTAAAAAAAAAAGGCAGCTCTCTAGCGGGGATGGGCGCGGTTTGGTGTAGGCAGGTCTTAGCCTCCACTCTGGTCCTATGGGCCGCTCCCTGAGGTCCTGCCTTGGTGGTTGTGGGGAGAAAAATGGCGGCGCCCCAGTCCCTTCTCAAACCAAGCATTGCAAATCACTCTTTTGAGTACCATCTCCCTGTGCCTCAGCATAGCCAAGGTGGGCCGTGTTCTATGTCCCAAGCCCTGCCTTGTTTCCAGGTCTTAGTCAGCACTTTTTTGATACTGCCTGAAATGTAATCTCGCAGGCTGGGCCTCTTCCCAGCCTGGGATGAAGCTGGGAGAGCAGCAGAGCAGTTTCAGGCCAAGCTGCTCCCCTACCGGGGATCGAGCCGAGAGAAGAGCAGAGTAGTTTCTCCTGGTGCTGCCTGGGATCGGGGCACCCAGCCCAAAGTCAGCACTACAGCCAGAAATAGGATCACTCTCCACCCCAAGCCGAGGTTTTTCTCTTCTCCAGGGACAGTTCTATGAGCAGTTTCAGCCACTCATTCTCTTCCCCTCAACTCTCCGAGGCTCCCCATGAAGGGGGTTTCCCTTCCCTTCCTCCATGTCTCTGGGTCCCAGCCCATTTTTATCTTCTCCAGTTCGCACTCATGCACCTATGAGGTTATCTTCTTAGTAGACTCTGTGTCTTTTCCTCCCAGACTCCTGCAGTTCAGTGTTCATGGCTTCAGGCCTGCTATGTCACCTTTTTTTTTTTTTTTTAATATTTTTATTTATTTCTAGGAGAGAGAGAGAGAGAGACAGCGTGAGCAGGGGAGGGTCAGAGAGAGAGGGTGTCACAGACTGAAACAGGCTCCAGGTTCTGAGCTGGCAGTCAGCACAGAGCCCGATGCGGGGCTCGAACCCACAAACCGCGAGATCATGACCTAAGCGAAAGTCGGACGCTTAACCGACTAAGCCACCCAGGCGCCCCTGCTATGTCACCTTCTTTGAGGGGTACTCCACTGCTGGGGTCAGTACAACATGCACCACACCAGCACCATGCCTTAGATGGGCACCTCCCCCACCCCCACCAACTTCTTGATTTGGGACTTCTGGGCCCCAGAACTATTGTTCTGTTGTTTTAAGCAATGCAGTTTGTGGTTCTTTGTTACAACAGCCCTAGGAAATGAATGCAATGACCAACTGGGAAAGACTTCCTACTGGTCCATGTACTTGCACACAGAGAGTGGGAGAGCTTCCAACATGCAATGTACAACCGTCTTCCTAAATCTAAAGTGGATTTCATAACCAAGCTCTATTTACTAATTGTTAACGTTATTTCTTTTACTTATTGTCCTGGCTTGTCAATAATCTAAGTACAGAAAAAGACAAATTCAGGGAAGAGGCATGCATTCAAAGTCAATGTCAGTTGCTTAGAGGGAAAAACATTTTTTAAGCCTTTAGAAGAGTGAATGCCTAACAATTTCCCTATAAGGGGATTGGGAGGATAGACCCCCCCTCCCCCATGGAAGTTGGAGAGTCTGCTCTTGGTAACTTCCTCATGATCAACATGAACACAAAGCTGATTCACAGAAGTTCCTGAAATAGGGGTGCCTGGGTGGCTCGGTCGGTTGAGTGTCCAACTCTTGGATTTCAGCTCAGGTCATGATCTCACAATTTGTGAGTTTGATCCCTAAGTCGGGCTCTGCACTGACAGTGAGAAGCCTTGGGATTCTCTGTCTCCCTCTCTCACTGCCCCTCCCTTGCTCTCTCTCTCAAAATCAAGTAAACTTAAAAAAAAAACAAAGTTCCTGAAATAGCCAAAGCTACAGTTATCATAGTTCCCATCAGCCACAGAATCATACTCAGGTGAGGACCAAGCCCACTTCAAGGTGGGGGGCAGGGGGCTCTCATCGCTCCTGGAACATGGCCAAGACCTCAGGCCCTGCCCACAGACTCAAGTCCTGTGGGCCTCAGGGCCTGGCCTTGGCATTTCTAAGTGCCCTCAGGGGGTCTGCCGTGCAGAGGGGTGAAGACCAACAGCTGGTCCAAATCCCTTCCACTCCACACAAACCTGGGGGCTGCCCACCTAAAGGCACTTCTAGTCGATGGGCCCAAAGAGACAGGAAGCAAGGAAGGGGCTTCCGGGGCCTGGAAGATACAAACCACTCTATTCACAGATTCCTTCACACCAGTGATCTGGTCCCTACCTCCCTGCTGACTGAGAAGCCCTCATGTCTTCTCCACCCCAATGCTGCATTAATGACTCCTTTAAATCTCTAAACCAGGTGTTCCCTCCAATCTTTGGCTTTAACGCAGAGCAGCCTGGGGAGCTTCCAAAATACGGATGCCTGAGCCCCGCCCCAGAGTCTGGCGTTAACAGGTCTGGCATGCTGCCTGGGCACCAGCACTCTTACAGGTTCCCCTGTGATTCTGCTGTGCAGGCAAGACTGAAAACTGCCATCCCAGCATCTTCTTCTCCTAGTCCCTAAGGCCCTTGACCCTGCTAGTCTGCCCTTGACCTGCTCTTTTGTTTCACTACTTTCACCTTGAAAGTTGCAGAATAGTTGACACACTTGCCACTCCCTTTCTTCTTTATCCATTCCTTCTGGCCTTCATCCAGTCTATCCTTCTGCGGGGGTCCCTGAAAGGACAACGACCATGTCTCTGACACATGGCTCATTCCATTCAAGCCTTAGTCTTCTTATCTGTAAAATGAGGATAATAACCACCCTCACTGGTCATGGTAAGGACCAGATAAAACAAGGTGACATAATAGTAAGATTTGTCTCTCCACAAAACAGGCAAAATAAGCCAAATGAGTAAATGACTGGCGTGGAATCCTGGTCTCCATGCTCCTGGCTGCTCCTGGCCTTTGTCCGGGGCCTTGTGCCCACTGTTCAGGGAGGACCTCTGACTCCTGCCATCAGAGGGGCAGGGGGCCAACAGCAGCGATGCTCTATTATCTGAGAGCCAAATCTTTAGACCAGATAGGGCTGACATGAACACCCACACATGCTGAGGTCCATCCTGACCCTTTCCAGCCACTGCTCCCAACACAAACCATCTCTCACACACCCTTCTGGGGCTCTGATCTGCATTTGTCCACCTATCCATCCTGCAACATCTCAGGATTAGCCATGGGTCACTCCACAGGTTCTCAATCCTGCCTGAGCCCTGGAATCTTCTGGAGAGATCAAATCCCAATCCAGAGACGTGTGGTATGGCCTGGGATGGGGGGCTGTTGAGAGCTCTCCAGGGTCCTGAATCACTGGTTCTGGACTATTATTTGCACAACAGGTAGGGGCCTTCATTATCCAATGAAGCTGCTAAAGAGAACAAAAAGTGCAGGTAAGAACAAACCAATCCATGATAGCCAAGACATGGGAACAACCTAAGTGTCCATCAACAGACGAATGGATAAAAGACATGGTAGCGTGTGCGCATGCACACACACACACACACACACACACACACAGTGGAATATTATTCAGCCAGGAGAAAGAAGGAAATCCTACCATTTACAATATGGATGGACCCTGAGGCATTATGCTGACAGAGAAAGACAAACACTGTATGGTATCACTGATACATGGAAGCTAAAAGTGCTGAGCTCCTAAAAACAGAGTAAAATGGTGGTTACCAGGGGCTGGTGGGTGGGGAAACTGTGGAGATGTTTTAGGGTACACATGTGCAACTAATAAATAATTTTTGGAGAGCTAATGCGCAGCATAGTGATTACAGTTAACAATACTCTATTATAAACTTCAAAGTTGCTAAGAGACTAGATCTTAATAGTTCCCACCACAAAAAAGAAATAATCATTATGTGACAGGATAGAGGTTCTAGCTAACACCACAATGGTAATCATGCTGCAATTTATAAATGTATTAAATCAACACATTATACACCTTATACAATGTTATATATCAATTATATCTCAATTAAAAAAAGAATAAACCAACCCACATTTAGGAGAGAACCACCTCTCAGTCTCCTTAGTAAAATACCTAAATGCAAAAGTACAAGAAGGGGGAGTGCCTGGGTGGCTGAGTCAGTTAAGCGTCTGACTCCTGATTTCAGCTCAAGTCATGATCTCACAGTTCTTGGGATCCACGTCGGACTTTGTGCTGACAGCCAGGAGCCTGCTTGGGAACTTCTCTCTCCCACTCTCTTTCTGCCCCTACCCCACTCACACTCTCTCTAAATATACAAGTACAATAAATAAATAAACAAACAAGCAAGTAAGTAAGCAAGCAAGTACAAAAGGCCCATGCAAGAAATGCCAATCTCAGGTTTAATCTGGCAGCAGAAACAGTGGATAAGACACACAATCCCAGGAAAGCTCTGGACTGACACAGGGACAAACAGGGCAGCTGATTCATGTGTGACCCTAACACTGGGCTAAGGGCATATGGTCTTTGGAAAGAAGGCAGTCAGAGGGCATGAGCACATACTACTCACGCACCTGGAAGAAGTTCTGGGGTCAGTTATGCTTAAAGTTCAGAAGCTGACCCCCATTATGAGAGTGAAACACCAGCAATCCCTTGAAGAGTGTATTTTATTTTTTAACTTCTTAGCCCTTATGAAATTTAGCAGCCCGGAAATTGTGACCTTACAAGTCACATAACAACACTGACCAGCCTCACCTAACAGAGTCTATGACAGAGCAACTCCATCACTCCTGATGGAACCCATCTCAAGTTACCAAGGAGTTCTTTTGAGAGGAAAGAAAAATACAGCCAGAGAAAAACAACTCCAAAGAGCTTTACTGAAGAAATACAAAGCAATACTGTATTCTATCCTTTATTACACTGTTACCAGCTGGGCTTATCTGAACACCAGCCATTTCAGCCCCCCACCCCCACTCGCATCCCCAGGTTGTGGACATCATTACTACTGTCATCAGTTAACACATTATCGCACACATAACATTATCACACACATAGCGCCAGGGACTTCAACAAGCTTTTCCCGCTTATTACCTTGGTTTAAGACTCCCAATGCTAAATGGTTTCACTCCTGAGGCTCAAAGAGATTATGCTGCTGGTACAAGGTCACAAAACAAATGAGTGGGTGAGGAGCCAGGACTCACATCCAGGGAAGTTGTCCCCAAACTAGCCTCTCTTACCTCCTATGCTTAGACTGGCTGCCTGTGCTTCTAAGCAGACCAAACTCGTATTCTGAGCAGAGACAACAGAGTGGCAACATGGGCCCCTGGCACCAGCAGGCTACTCACTAAATGAGGAATCTTTGAAAGTCAGGGAGGCACAGCCATAGAGCAGTCACTTCACTGGAGGGGGAAGAAGGTTCCCTCAGGAAACACCCATACACATTCCCCATGCCATCACAGAGAACCTTGAACCCAGGGAGAGCCCCTGGGCAGCCTTCACCTACACTCCAGGTCCCTAAGGAGAAAAGGGTCTGACAAGAGTCCATGCCTGGCACCTACCACACATGTGTCCCCTGTGCTTCTGGGCCAGGAGGAACCAGCCTGAATTTCTGCAATTACTTGACTCTCATTCAACCAAGCAAAATGTGGGCTGTCTGTTCAGGAGTGAATTCCCTATCTCATAAGAAGAGATAGAGAGAAAATATGGGGTGAGTATGAATTCTGTCCTAATCCTAACAAGGCATAATGCTTCTCACAGGACTACACATGAAATCCAGTCACTAGTAGCAAGGTGAGCTCTCACCACCACTCAGGACTGTCACCACCAAGGAGATGATTAAAGGAATGATTAAAAGCTACAAACGAGAGGGGTGCCTGCGTGGCTCAGTCGGTTAAGCACCCAACTTCGGCTCAGGTCATGATCTCATGGTTTGTGAATTCGAGCTCTGCATGGGCTCTGTGCTGATAGCCCAGAGCCTGGAGACTGCTTCGGAGTCTGTGTCTCCCTCTCTCTCTGCCCCTCCTCTGCTCACACTCTGTCTCTCAAAAATAAACAAACATCCAAAAACAATATAAAAAAACAAAAAGCAATATAAAAAAACAAAAAGCTACAAACGATATCACAAGCATCCTAAAAGGTGAAGACAACAATCCTGGCAGACAGGCAGTATGTGTGCAGAGGACCATCCAACTACAAACGGTCCCAATTCGTCAACACATCCATATTTTTTTTTAGCAGTGACCTTGGGAAGACAACTCTACACAAGCCTCTTAACCATCCTGTTTGAATGCCATGACAAGGAAGAACAGAGTGTTATTTACTCATTACCTGTGCGACCACGAGCAAGTCATTGACACAGTCTAGTACCAAGTGTCAAGAAAAGCTGAGATACCAGGAGTGACGCAGGCCACCTCTCCAGTCTCAAGTTCCTCATCCAAAACACAAGGGTCCCATTCACAGACAGGCCTGAACCGAGGATCAAAAATAAGCACGCTTCAAAACCATGAGGCCGGTGGGAGCCCACTGTGTCGACATCCCAGGCAGCTGGGTGGGACGGCAGGTCTGGGGAACGCAAAGGAAGTAGGTGTTGATGCACAAGTCTGTTGGGAGGAGAGTAGATCATACAAACACACAAAATATGTTGTGACACACTTTCCAGTGCTATTATTCTTGTAGGTGAAGAACAAGGTACAAAACTGCATATCCATATGAGCTTGATTATATAAACAATGGATAAAGCTGGAAAATCAACTCAAAACTGTTAACTGTGGGATTTGGGGTTTTGTTTCTGTTTTTCCATATTTTTTCCAATGTTTTACAAGCAGCATTTATTTACAAGTTCATGGGAGAAAGCATCACTACAAAATGTTGTGTGTGTTTTTTTTTTAAGTTTATTTTGAGAGAGAGAGAGCACACATGCACATGTGAGCATGCAAGTGGGAGAGGGGCAGAGAAGGATGGAAAGAGAGAATCTCAAGCAGGACCAGTGCTGCCAGCACATAGCCTGACTGGGGCTCGAAACCCACAAACCCTGGGATCATGACCTGAGCCAAAACCAACAGTCAGACACTCAACTGACAGAGCCACCCAGGCACCCCACTACAAATTGTTTTTAATGTTTTGTTTTCTAATTTAAAGAATGAAATTATGACCAGAAATTATCTCTTTTATACTACATTGACTGTTTTTGTTAAGTCTACGTGCCAAGGATAGCCAGCTCTTGTGGCTGCATATTACATAAAATTGTACACGGAACCTAGATGTACTTCCAGACCAGTCAAGATCCCAGGCAAAGGCTTTAAAATAACTTTTTAAAACAAAACAGTGCTCCCAAATTTGGAAGACTGGTCCACCCGTGTTCTCACCAATGCACAGCTCACATCATCATGCTGCAAGCCCTTCGCAGTGGCTCCAAATGTTGGTCCATGTGTAAAATGTGTTTTGCCACAGCCAGGAATACAGACTTGCACTGTGGTATCTGTTGAACAAAATACTAGGCCTAGCAGCTATGTTACGTGGGTGTATAAACTACAGCAAATGAAAGGTGAGAGGCACCGGAGAATGTCAAGGCAGTACCTATGTTCACCAGAACACACAAGGCCAAGGTCTTGCGAACACATGAGACAGCATGGGAGAGTCAGAGATGGACAGAGACACAAAGCACAAACCGGCAAAAGGCATGAGAGCCAAGAGATGGTGTGACACCACAGCACTGATTGGCTGTCACTGTTGCCAAGGTGCTGAGCTACATTCCAGCAGTATTCACCGTACACGTGATCGCCAACCACACTGGGACCCGCCGCTCTAGATGTAGTAAGCGTCTCAAGCACGTTCCCAAAACTGTGCACAAAGGCGGGGTAAGGTATCCGCCTCATTCTCAACTTGTCCCTTCACAATCTGTGAAAGCTTGGTGTTTTTGAGCCTTTTTTCATTCTGTGATTCTAACCACTACTCCTAAGACAGACCATTTTACTCATGTTTGTGTGGTGGGGTTACCTGGTCACTGGTGCAGGCCTATCTTATCAAAGACAGGAGGATTCATTACCATAATAGACAGCTAGTTGTCTAGATTCAGTGAGGTGGTCATGGAATTCTCCGCAAGCCAGAGAACACATTTCTCCCACAGCCACTGGCCACATCTCCACCTAGCACCTAACAAATACATGGTCAGAGGCTGCCAGAAACAGCAGAAGGGAGGAAGTAGAAGATTCACTGTTAAATAATCTCCAACAACAGGATAACCCAAACCTTTTTCCTTTCTCTTTTTTTTTTTTTTTTTAAGCTTATTTATTTTGAGGTGAGGGGTTGGGGTGGAGACACGGAGAGAATCCCAAGCAGGCTCTGCACTGTCAGGGCAGAGACCAATGTGGGGCTTGAACTCACAAACAATGACATCATGACCTGAGGGGAAATCAAGAGTCAGACATTTAGCTGAGCCACCCAGATGCCCAAAACGTTTTTACTTTATATACATTTAAGAAAGTATTTTCATCATTATGTAAATGCAGCATATAAGTACTGTGTGTCTAAGAAAAATTCATTTGATACTCCAAGGTTCTATGAGAAATGCTTTCAAATTTCCTAAAAATAATTGCTACAGAGTCCTAAGAGGGTTGTTTGCAGGCTAAACAAGATTTAAAAAAAAAAAAACAAAAAAAAAACCTACCACATTTCTATTCCCCAAATCCAAAAAACTCACACTAAAAAAAAGCCTCTTCAGGGGCACCTGGGTGGCTCAGTCGTTTGAGCATCTGACTTCAGCTCAGGTCATGATCTCATAGCTCGTGAGTTCAAGCCCCAAATCAGGCACTGCACTGACAGCTCAGAGCCTGGAGCCTGCTTCCGATTCTGTGTGTGTGCGTCTCTCTCTGCCCCTCCCCTGCTCATGCTCTGTCTCTGTCTCTCAAAAATAAACAAACATTAAAAAGAAACCTCTTCAAATTGAAGGGAGAACTTCTTGTTAACTCAATATATATTCAGCTAGCTAAAGGGGAGTAAACTCTCAGCTGACAGAAGGTCAGCAAGAGTTATTCCCCAAGAAATTCACTGAAAGCAAGACTGAATTTGAGGACCAGACCCGACATAACTTTTTCTTCCAATCTTCCTGAGGACGTGGTACCCCCCCGCTTTTTTTTTTTTTAGCCCAGGTCTACCAGCTGCCTATAGTACTTGCAGATTATTACTTAGGAAGCTGAGGGGGTGGAGGGGGTGGGTGTCCTACAAAGAGTCACAAAAGGCCAACTGGGTAAAATTAAAATATTTGCAGACACTCTGTAGAACTTCCCCACAGCAGGACAGGACCAGCACTCCCCTAAATGGGCTTGTGAGCAGAGACTCAGAGCCCTCACCTTGTTAAGTGCCTTAGAACTAAGCTCTTCAATATGCAAACTATCTCACAAATGAACAATACAGATCACCACAAGCTATACGTTCATGACATCTGTGTGAAGACTAATTTCCTTTGAGCAAATATTTTTATGCCTGTTTAAAAAACAACTGGTCTCCCATGAAAGATGCATTCATCATCCAAACAATCGAGTGGTCTTCCGGCCATTCCTCTGTCCAACAGCCAACAAGTACATTGGGCAACCCAGCACCTCTGGAGGCCCGTGGGGCGCCCAGGGCCAGGGTTCAGATTCTGAGAACAGAGTCCCACATTCCTGAACCTGCTATTCACAGCCACTCCCTCTCAAGAGTAGACAAAATGAACTGTTTTAAAAAAATTGTAGAGACTAGCCCATTTCCATGCCTTATGTATCCAGACCCAAATACCAGCATTTTTACAGCTTTATGAAGCTCCTGCAAAGTCAGAAACCTGACAAAATAGACCTATAGAGGTTTAAAAAAAAAAAAAAAAAGCTCTCTTGCAGAAGTTTATTTCTACAAAGTGAGGCAGATTCTAATCTACTCAAACTTCATTTATTTTTTAAAAAATCTTTGTTTCAAATAAAGTCCTGCCTTTACCTCCAGTAATCCTCTGAAAAAAGCAACCAAAACCACAAGCCCTCAAGATCAGAAATAAATTATGTTAGGCACAGTTTCCTGTCTTTTTACACCTAATAATAGTGTGAACTAGCTTGCAGATATGAGGTATAGCAGCTTTTACAGTGTAGCACTATGATATAGAGCCCAGAGGTTTAGGGATATCTAAATGCATTGTTTAAAAACTTTCACCTAAAAAAATTTTCTTTTAATAAAATAAAAACCATTACCTTTCCCTAATACCGGAGTCAGGCAGAGTAACCAATATGTATACACATTAAATTCAGAGACAGACCCAAACCTCATTTGAGTTTACAGCTCTTCCTTTATCCATCAGACATTTTAATTCCTGGCATTAATTAATTGTATTAATTAATTACATGTAAAAAACTTTAACTCCATCCCCCTCCCCTTAAGACCCAATTAGGTTATAATGCCTTAAGAATAAGAATTCTCTATCGCAAGCATCTCTGCTGGGCACATATGGACCTTCCATAAATACTTGTTGATGCTGCTGACTGATCAGCTTTAGAGAAAGACAAAGTGCCAGGACCCTGTAACCAATAGCTTGGCAAATCAGATGGCCATACCAACCTCATTTTGCCAGATGAAAATACCCAGTGGCCTAGACAAATCTTCATGTATAGATTAGATGAGGTTAAGTAGATGAAAACATTATGAAAAGTACAATACAATATGCAAAATGCTGTATTATTATTGCAGAGCAATAAGCAATACTATTTATAAAAACAGGAAGTTTGGAAGAAAAAGGCATTCTAAATTGGCTGTTCTTTCCTAGAGAAAATGAAGACAGACAACTGTAAGTAATAAAGACAGACAAGGTCAATTGTAGACATTGGTCAAGTCTTGAGTAAGAGAGTTTTCCTTTCTAACTCTTTGAAGACAGCTTCACTCTATTTCTGAGCGAGTCAAAATTATATCCACAGCCCCTTCTACTTCCTCCTCCTCCTCCCCTTTACTTCTTTTCCTCTCTCAGATTAGAAGGACTCTTGCTATTCACTTGCTAGATGTGGCTAGCCCCAAAGACACAGGTATTTGGGATTTGAGGCAAGAGCCAGAGACTTGGCACCCAAGCTGGTAACAGTAAAATTAATCTAGGCCCTAAAGAGGCAGATCTCCAAATGCCAGAAATTCTCAGTTCATTTCACATACCACAGAGGGGATATGTCTACCACCTATGAAGAGCAGGCTTGCCTATGTAGAAAAGAATGAACTCTGCAGTCAGAAGACTATGCAGGGAGGAGGTGGAGAGTGGCAGGTGGCAAATGGGTGAAGTGGGTCGAAAGATACAAACTTCCAGTTATAAAATAAATAAGTCCAGGGATATCATGTACAGCATAGTGCCTACAGTTTATAATACTGTACTGTATATTTGAAAGTTGCAAAGAGTAAATCTTAAAGTTCTCATCACAGGAAAAATAAACTTATAACTATGTACAGTGATGGATGTTAACTAGACTTATTGCGATGATCATTTCACAGTATACACCTACATGAAGCCATTATGCTGTATACCTGAACTAATATGTTATATGTCCATTCCATTTCAATTAAAAAAAAAAAAGACTAGACACAAAGAGTATTCTTTGAAATTGCTAACTTTTTAAAGCTACAAGGAAATACAGAGATGACAGGGACTAGCCTCTGCCTTTGACAGGTGAGGAATCTGATCCTCAACGAGGTTGGGCAGATGTCTGAGGGGTCCCACAGCACGGGAATTAACTACACCTGTGAGACAGGAGCCACGCTCCTGAGTCCACCCCCACCTTCTCCCACTGCTTGGTGTTCACCCTTCAAAAGTGAGGACCGCCTCATGCCCTCACCTACAACTTCCAATTATTCCAGGATAATGGGGGGAGGGTGACTAATATTAACTAAGCACTGCAGCTGTCAAGCACTGTCCTAGTACTTTAGAACCTTTTTTTTTTCTTGCTACTTACTATCATAATTACAACAATTTGTATTAGTAATATCAGCTCCGCTTTACAGAAGAGGAAACTAAGGCCCAAGGTCATACAAGTAAGAAAGAATTCCTCTCCTTTTCTAACTCCTAACAGTCCTATCCTTTTCCCCAACAATGCTTAAATAAATGAGATATAGGGGCACCTGAGTGGCTCAGTCAGTTAAGTGTCTGACTTCAGCTCAGGTCATGATCTCACAGCTTGTGAGTTCAAGCCCCACATCAGGCTCTGTGCTGACAGCTCAGATCCTGGAACCTCCTTTCGATTCTGTGTCTCCCTCTCTCTCTTTCTGCTCTTCTCCCACTCATGATCTCTCTCTCTCTCTCTCAAAAATAAATAAAAACATAAAAAATTAAAAAAAAAAAAGAAATGAGATATAGATGTGATTGGGACCATGGTAGAAAAATCCACCAAAACCAAATTCACCTTAAGCATTCTACTCCATATCTTAGCTTTGAAAAACAAATACATTTGAAATAGAAAACAAACAACATAATAATAAACCTGAAAATGCCTAACTCAAATTCAAATTCTTGTTTGTTTGTTTAATGGATTGCAATTCACCTCTAAACAAGTTTCAGTTCTTCCCTTCAATTCTCCACTCAGCTCTAATGGGAAGAGAAACAAGGGTCTCAGGAGCCAGACGGAGGGTACTCAGGAAGCTGAGAACTTGGGACCAGGTGCTACAGCCCCAGCAAACTGAGTACAGCTCTAGCCGTCCAGTCAAGTCTACAGAAGCCAGAAGAAACTGAGAACCACATGTAAGAATCAAGAGTTTCCTCAAAAATTAAATATAGAATTACTGGGGGCGCCTCGGTGGCTCAGTCGGTTAAGCATCCAACTTCAGCTCAGGTCATGATCTCACAGTTCGTGGGTTCGAGTCCTGTGTTGAGCTCTGTGCTCATAGCTCAGAGCCTGGAGTCGGCTTTGATTTTTCTGTGTGTGTCTCTCTCTTTCCCTCCCCTACTCACACTCTGTTTCTCTCTCTCTCTCAAAACTAAACATTAAAAAAAAATTTTAAATATAGAATTACTGTATGATTCCACAATCTCACTTCTGAGTATATATCCAAAAGAACAGAAACCAGAGACTGGAATAGATATTTGCACATCTACATTCATAGCTACATTATTCACAAAAGCCAGAAGGTAGAAGCAATTCAATGTGTATCAATAGATGACTGATCAAGCAAAATGGGATATATCCATGCAATGAAATCTTACTCAGCCTTAAAAGGAAAAAAAGGAGGAAATTCTGACACAGGCTACCACATGGATGAACCCTGAGGACATTATACTAAGTGAAATAAGCCAGACACAAAAAGACAAATACTGTGTGAAACCACTTATACGAGGGACCCAGAGTAGTCAAACTCCTAGAATAGAAAGTAGAATGCGGGTTGCCAGGGATTGTGGGGAGGGAGGAATGGGGAGATTGTACTTGATGGGCACAGAGTTTCAGTTTGGGAAGATGAAAAAGTTCTGGAGATGGATGTGGTGATGATGTGAATGTACATAATGCCACTTAACTGTACATTTAAAAATGGTTAAAATGGGGCGCCTGGGTGGCTTAGTCGGTTAAGCGTCCGACTTTCGCTTAGGTCATGATCTCGCGGTTCGTGGGTTTGAGCCCCGCATCGGGCTCTGTGCTGACTGCCAGCTCAGAGCCTGGAGCCTGTTTCAGTCTGTGGCTCCCTCTCTCTCTGACCCTCCCCTGCTCACGCTGTCTCTCTCTCTCTCCTAGAAATAAATAAATAAATAATATATTTTTAAAAATAAATAAATAAAAATGGTTAAAATGGTAAGATTTCTGTTCTGTATATTTTATTACAAGTTTTAAAAAGCTTGTTACGTAAGCCATTTTAATACACAAAACAGGGTCTCAACAGATGCCAGCCCAGCACAGGACGAGGGGGGAGCAGGTCTGGAGGAGCTAAGCTGGGCTGGGGGATGCAACCAGAGGGATTCTGGTCTCAGGAGTCCCTTCACCTTCCTGGAAAGGGCTAAGCCCAGTCACGTGAAAACAGAGCAAGAGCATCGCTGCCTCAGATCAGCTCCTCATCTGTACACGAAGGAATGTGGCTGGTAGTCTCCAAAATCCCGGCTCCCTGCTGTGACCACCCCCCCACCGCAAGGCGTAACCACTGGGAGTCGCAGCAGCGGCATGGAGGCCATCCTGGTGACTGGAAGACACAAACCCACAGCTGCTGAGGTTATTTTTAAATAGGAAAAGGAGCCCGCCTCATTTTGGTCACCCACAGGGGGCTGCAGAGGGCTTCTACAAAAGGGAAAGGGGCACCAGGAAACACCACAGGGGCCCACTGTGCTGACACTTCCAGAGCACAGGAGGGCCGAGCTCTTGGAGGGTGTCCATACCCCAGGGCCAAGGCAGAGACCAGAAGGGCCCAGAGTCAAGCTGTCCTTACAGGTATTCCAGGGCCTCTGTCCCTGATGAGAACGAGGGGTCAGAAAGACTTCAAGGGGCCAGAAGCTAGTGCCACAGGGTTCACAGATAATATCCCTAAGGCTGGCAAGAACCTACAAGGTAGGACTCAAAGGCCTAACTTATTTGACTAAGTATTTCAGTTTTTAAGAGCAAGGACTACAAAAGCCACCCTCTTATAGTGTGGCAAAAACAACATAAAATGATTTAATAAAGGAAGTTTAAAATGAGGTTAACAAGAGTGCCTGGGTGGTACAGTTGGTTAAGCGCCTGACTTCGGCTCAGGTCATGATCTCAGTGTGGGTACGAGCCCTGCATCGGGCTCTGTGCTGACAGCTGGCTCAGAGCCTACAGCCTGTTTCACATTCTGTGTGTCCCTCTCTCTCTCTCTGACCCTCCCCTGCTCATGCTGTCTCTCTCTCAGAAATAAATAAAAAACATTAAAAAATTTTTTAAAATAATAAAAGAAAATGAGGTTAACACAGTGAAGGGGATTTGCAGCGCACACCTGAGAATTCCAGTCCTCGGTTAATTACCAGAGTTAGTAATTACAAGAAAAAAATCATTCTAGATTAATTAGAGTAAGTTCCCTGAGGGCAGGACTTTGTTCTGTTCACTGCGCGGAAAAGAGCCAGGCACACATGGGCGCACAGTAAGTACCTGCTGAATGAATTTCTTTTCCATGATTTTCATTCTCTTAAAATTCAGCTATTTATTGACCACAACCAAGGCCTACCCTAACACCATAATGTATACACATGATATTAAAAAATCCTATGTCACAGTCACTTACAGTTTGGGGCAGGTGGGGAATATCTATACACGCCATCCACCTTGCTGCACATAGTAACTGGGACCCCCAACAAACCTCAACTCTTCAGAAAGCATATTACCAAAATGGTTGTTTCGATGAGAAAAACAGAAGGTGCTTAGTTCAGGCTCATAATAAAGTTATTTTTCCTGCTGAAATTTACTAATGGGTTTTGTTGTTAAGTTACAGGTGTATATTTTCTTATTATGGGCTAAAAATACCTCTATCAAAGTAGACAAGTGCTGCTGGGTTCACACTTAAGATTATTTTTTTATTTATCTTTTTATTTGGAAATAACTTCAAGCTTCAAGAAAAGCTTAAGGAATTAAAATAGGACAAAGAACAACATACACCTTTTGCCAAAAATCAGATTGCCTACCGTTAACAGCACACCTCATTTACTGTAGTATCTGCTCTTTCTCTTGATATGATGTGATATGACATAATTACACACACACACACACTTTTTTTTTTTATCATTTCGAAGGGAGGCCTATTCCCATGAATAGGGGCATTTTCTTACACAACAATACCATTGTTATCAACCTCACTAAATGTAACACACATGGTACTTTTATCTACCACTTGTATTCCAGTTTGGTCACTGACCCGACAATGGACACCCTTCACAGCATGTTTCTTCTTGAGTTCAGGACCCATTCTAGGGCTGGGCATTGCGTTTAGTCACGTCTCTAGCTGCCTTTAATCCTCAGCCTTTCCTGGTCTTTTACAACTGACATTTTGAAGACAAAGGCCCCCATGCCCCTTTTTTTGTTTTGACAATTTTGATCAAGTTTTTCTCTTTCTTTCTTTCCTTTCTTGAGAGAGAGAGAGAGAATGAGCACGAGCAGGGGAGGGGAAGAGAGAATCCCAAGTAGATTCTACACTGTCAGCACAGAGCCTAATGCAGAGCTCAAATCCACAAACCGTAAAATTGTGACCTGAGCGGAAATCAAGAGTCTGAGCTTAACCAACTTAAGCTCCCCTATTTTCAGTCTGTAATAAAAACATGCTCACATCTGAAATATCTTTATTCAAATGTATAGGTTTTTACACACAGTTTTAATCATTTGTTCTGTACTTAAAATGTACCTCTCTGAAGTTGTGATGGGAAAATCATCCAATTTATACAATTCGGATTCTAAATAAAACTTTTCAGGAATGTATGCAGCAGGATTATAAATATAGCAGATTAGAGCATGTGTTCTCAAAGCTTCTGCAATTATGATCTCTTTCAGTGTGAGTAAATCTGCCATTCAATTCTCTCTGAGATTCTCCTTCCCTCCCTCTCCCTGCTTCTTTCGCTTTCCATTCTTTCCCTCCAACCCTTCCTCCCATGCACACACAGACTTTCTAATGATCCTTCTGGTATAAATGGATGCTCACCTATGGAAATTCTCGTTTTGGATCTTACCAAGATTTCAGGCACTAGCAACACATTTCTGGCTTTGCCTATAGTTAAGGTTTCTGCAAATTTTAATTCAAAGAAAGTAAGTGTACTATTACATGGTTCCAACTTAACTTCTGGCTATGAAATATAGAGTACTCAAATCCAGCTTTCCAGGTGGTACAGGAAATTTTAAAAATCACACAAGAAAAGTAGCTTTTGCAGTGGGATACACATCCTATCAAAGAGAACTTCCCAGTTCTACAAGAGGCTCTCCAACACCATTTCTTCATACTTAGATGTCTTATTTGGATAAATGAATATAAGCAAAAGGCTGCAAGATAGAACAACAATGCATTAGCAACATCTGAGCAGTAGACCTCAGAATTGTAGCTTCAGCTACATCAGCCTCACCTAACAGCAATTCCCAAATTAATACAACAAAGTGTAATGTGATCATTCTTAGCCTCACCTGGCCACGAAGCTGGCTCAAGTACCTTACTTCAACTAGCAAGTGGCGGTACAGCAGACACACACCTCATATTTAACTTACCAAATTCAACAATATGCCCTGGCCAAAACGCAGAGGGAATACAACTGCTCATGCCGATCGCCTTGCCCGTCAATCAAGGAGCACAGGCCCCGCTGTGAGCTCCCTTGGGGGGTGCTGGAGACCCTGGGCTCCACAGAGGCCCCCAACTTCCCAGGAACTCCTCCTTGTAACATGAGATTACCAAGAAAGGGGCCCTGCTGATCATAAGGGTAATTTTTCAAGCAATTTTTGTCCTTCGTGTTGATTTTGGAACCTAATACCCACATTAAGAGGCAGCTCCATTATATTGAGATTAAATAGTATCCACTTTGAAGCTTGAATGAGTGTCCAAACTCTCCTTTACTTCAAAACCGTAAGGGAAACTAAAGGTTAAAACAAAAACACACAGGCGCATGCAAAATGCACGCAAAACGCACGCAGCTACACCCACACACATGGTTTTGGGACACTGGTTTTATTAAAACCTAATTTCTCCACCCAAATCCTTGCTGTGATTGAATCATTAACAGATAGAAGATCATGAGCTATACACTCTTAAAGCAATCTTAATGCCTTGCTTACATTTTACATTTACTTCTCATTATAACAGCAATATAACAGAAACTCAAAATCCAGCATTAGCTCAGTATGCTCCCAGGCTAAGTGTAATACCCAAATCTCTACCTGAGGTTGAACTATGCTGTTTCTTCCTTTTAAAATTGTGTGTCAAGCAAATACTGCTTCTCAAGTGAAAAAGTCCAGAAGTTCCTTCCAAGTTAGAAGGCTAACACATTTCCTTATGAAAATATCCCTATATCCCAAACATTGGGCCACAAATTTATTTAAAACTCTGTTGAATGGACTTGATAATTCAGGATAGCGAAACTTCCTGATCAATCTCTGTAATTTACTGAAGTGATATTTAATCTGTATTTTCCTTCTAGAAATAAATCCTATTGTTTGAATCCCAGTAACATTATTGATAATAAAAGGTTATTTATATAGTAAATAAATGGTAACCCACACACAGGAACTCAACATGGCATCAAATGTCAAGCAAGAAACAACCCATTTTTAAGTTGCCATGGTTTTCTTGAAGAATTTCTTTTGCCTGGTGAAACAAGCACCATCTAGTGCTGACCCAGCATCCCTGGGATCCATTTACAATACTTCATCCTTCTGGTGACCAGTTACAGATTCTTTGAGGGATTTTTCCCCCAGTACTTAGTATTTAACCTTATTCCCAAATCAAAATTTCCTTGGGAATTGTCTCCTGAGGTCCTGCTCACCTGAATGCCTTACCTCCTTTGCTGACCTATTCAAGCCTAGCCATGGCTCACTTCCAGGCCCAGCAGCTACAGACGCAACATTCAACAGACCTTCCATTTCCTGACAAATAATAAATTTGTGGTTTTTCCCCCTCTTTGTTTAAGTCTCTATTTTGAGAGAAAGAGAATCCCAAGCAGGCTCCACACTGTCAGTGCCAAGCCCAATGTGGGGCTTGAACTCATGAAACATGAGATCAGGACCTGAGCCAAACCCAAGAGTCAGGCCCTTAACTGGCTGACCCAGGAGCTCCAACAAGTAATAAATTTACAATAATGACTAAAAACCAACCGAATCCCACCTTGATGAAGCTGCCTCCCCGTGCACACCTACTTCCTTCCCACCCATCCACTCCACCATGCCTACCTGCACCCAAACTGCTCTCCCTGAGGGAGCCAATGTCCCTGAAACCTTTTCCATACCATACTGCAGAGTCCATCCCTCTCCCCTACTTCTTTCTTGAATACACTTTTCTCCTGGCCTCTTGGAAATACACTCTGCTCATTTCCTCCTGACCACTCCTCTGTCCCCTCTGTGTTTTTCTCCCCTACAAGCCTTTCTAGAAAGCTCACAAGCACATCAAACTGAACTTGTCCAGAAGAGCTTCTCAGAGTCCACAGAGCTCTCATACATGCTCTTTCCTTTGCTCAGAAGGCTTTTTCCTCCATGTTCTACCCAGCTAACATCATTCTATGCACCTGGCGGGTCTTAGATGAGATCACAGGTCCTCAGAAAAATGATTCCTGACACTCCTAACCTAAATTAGCTTCCCCATTATTCCCTCTCATCGCCCGCGCCTCTCTGCACTTACCACAATCTATAATTCTGTCCTTCGTGGTTTAATAATCACTCCATTACTACCACTAGCTTTTCCCATTCTTCTAGATGATAAGCTGCATGAGAACACAGGGCCTGGCACTGCTGAATGAACTGTTTCTTTTGGCTTTTTCTTCTTTAAATAAAAATAATTAAACGGGGGTGCCTGGGTGGCTTAGTTGGTTAAACATCCGACTCTTGATTTTGGCTCAGGTCATGATTTCCTAGTTGTGAGATCGAGCCCCACATTGGGCTCTAACCTGAGCATGAAGCTTGTTTGGGATTCTCTCTCTCTCCCTCTCTCCCTGCCTCTATCCCACTCATGCATGCATGTGCTCACTTGCTCTCTCTCTCAAAAAATAAATATTTAAAAAAACAAATAAATGGATTGACAACATATCTAAAAAATATAACAATTTGAAGTACAAAATCTTCTACTGTTATTACAAACCTCTTAAAATAACACCAACAATAATAATTGTTTTTCAGGTTAAGAAACTGAGCCCCAGAAGGAATGGATTAGTCACAGAACCACATCTCTGAAGCTAGGTAAGAGATAAAAATCATAAACTTGTAACTCTAAACCAATTTCTTCTCTAGAGGAAAAAAAATCCAGGCTATCTTTTAATTTCAAATAAAAGTACCTGACTAGATTAGACGCATTTCTGAAAATAGTTCCTAAGCCTCAGTGAAACTGACACACCCCACACATGCTAGACATTTTGAAGGCTAAATATAGTTTACCAAGAGAACAAGTATCTGAAGCACGGGTAATCCAAGAGCAATCATGGTCCATAAGGCAAGAATGCAACATTGCTTCAATGCCTCTCCTTCTCCCCATTACTCATACAGTGATGGTAATCAGAAAAACTGCCAAGCTCTCCGCAATTTTAGATTTAGTCTAGATTTTATCCAATTTACATGTGCATGTAAAAAAACATAATTCTACCAGGCTCAGTTGGAAACACAACTCCCTCATGACCTTCCCTACTCCCCACTTCCCAGCCTCTGAAGGGAACCACTTCCCATTCGTAATGGATTCTTTTTGCATTTACCTTCACCTCTCTGATTGTATCACTATTTCTTGAATTTGAGAGCTGAGCTTTATAGTAAAACTCTGAAACCTGGCCTAACCTACACAATGGCTGATTTTCCCTGGAGTTAACAACTGCCCAGAATTCTTGACTGATTTAGCTGTGTATCAACAATTTACCCACAATTCCACTCCTAGTGCACAGACCTTCCTTCAACATGTGCAAGGATGGGAGGTGCTCTACCAATCTCTCTTCCCCCAGGAGCGGTCTTGAAGCCTTTTGGCCTGTTCCAATCTGGACTGAGGGGTTTCTCAGCTGTCATTTCGGGATTTCCCTTCACTATCACCCTAGAGATTCCCTTTTAAGGACCTTTTCAAACAAGTAACAAAGCACAAACTCTTGGGGGAAAAGTCTGTACTTGACCACATAAAACTTAAGAACGTTGGTTCTTCAAAAGACCCAAAACGAAAATAAAAAGTCCAGTCATAAAGTTACACATTTTTTTTTATGGGGCGCCTGGGTGGCTCAGTCAGTTGAGCATCTGACTTCGGCTCAGGTCATGATCTCGCAGTTCGTGGGTTCGAGTCCCACATCGGGTTCTGTTCTGGCAGCTCGGAGCCTGGAGCCTGTTTCGGATTCTGTGTCTCCCTCTCTCTCTCTGCCCCTCTCCTGCTTATGCTCTGTCTCTCTCCGTCCCAAAAATAAACAAACTATAAAAAATTTTAAAAAATAAATACATTTTTAATACTTAAAAAATACAGAACACATAGACACATGTGCATGTACACACCAAAACACACACACACAGATCCTAAATTAAGAAAAACATACCTCCCCATGTCTTTGAGGTTATAGAGCCATGTGACTTGATTTTGCCAATATAAAGTGAACAGGGGCTCCAGGCTGGCTAAGTCGGTAGAGGATGTGACTCCTGATCTCAGTTTCATGAGTTCAAGCCCCACACTGGGTGTAGAGCTTACTTAAAAAATATACAGGGGAACCTGGCTGGCTCAGTCAGAACAGTGTACAAATCTTGATCTTGGATTGTGGGTTTGAGCCCTATGTTGGGTGTACAGATTACTAAAGAAAAAAAAAACTTTAAGTCAAGTGAATGGAAGGGACAGGTGTCATTTCCAAGTACAAACTCTAAAATCCAACATGAGATTCACCAAATTCCTTTCCTCCTTACCATGTAACCATAGAAGCATTAGGAATGGAGCCTCCATCAGCCCATCTTTGAATGCTTACAAGAGAAACCTGGGAACCCACACTGGATATATAACATCAGGGAGAAATACCACACTGGACATATAACACGAGTGAGAAATAAACTAATGTGGATCCACAGAGATGTCTGGGGTGTTTGTTACCACAGCATAACCTAACTTAACCCATTATGGTGGATACACCCAATAAGATCACTCACAGGTATATTCTCCAGAGAAACTTTCACACATATGAATGTCACAGAAGAATGTTCATAGCAGTATTAATAATAACAAACAACTAGAAAGCCAAATATCAGCTGACAAATGAACAAATAATGGATCACTATCCATCAATGAAAATGAATGAATTTGGCTATATGCATCAACTTGGTTCGATGTCATAGAAATATTAACTATATATACATATATATGTAAAACTATAAATATAACTGGGATGTGGAAAAACAAGCTTCGGAAAAAAACATAAAGTAAATTATTATTCCTTTTGTATAAAGTTTAAAAAGCACACAAAACTAAAAAACGTATTGATTAGGGAGAGGAATATAATCAAGAAAGCACACAAGAGATCTTTTAAACAATGAAAATACTCTATTTTTTTTTAGTAACAGGTAATGGGTATTGTATTCCTTATACTTTATATTTGCATTATGTACTCCTATGCACACAGATTTCATATTTTAAAACTTTAGGCAAACTACCATCCTATTTATTATTTTTGAATGTCCATTCTCCATCAGTAACTACTTACTCAGAATAAAACCAATCACAAAATACAGTACCCTTTCCTAAGGAGAACTTATTTGTGGCTGTTTATTGTGCTGCTGATTTTCCCTTCCTTTTTTTTTTAAAGTAAAAAGCAGGAAGCAGAAAAATAAAATCTGGTGGAACACCAGACCCACCAAATGTTCAAGAATATTAATGACTCAACTTCGCAGAGCTGTGTCAGTTGGCTGGTGATGTGCTGGGGAAATCATGCCGCGTCTGTACAGGATCATTTACATAAGGGTTACCAACGGGCGGTTATAACAGCTGGG
This sequence comes from Hyaena hyaena, assembly GCF_003009895.1. NCBI lineage: Eukaryota > Metazoa > Chordata > Mammalia > Carnivora > Hyaenidae > Hyaena > Hyaena hyaena. The sequence continues at coordinate 640,211 of NW_024081071.1, forward strand.
CTGGCGCAGCTGACCAACTACTGCTAGTGCTTACAGGCATGCAGGGCAGGCGTGAGAAATAGCAATGACAACACTCGATATTATTTATTCCTGCTTTTTGCATAATTCCCATTTGCAGGATGATACAAAACATTTCTCAGCCCCAGAGGCTCACACTTATCAATTCTACTTGGACATCCAAGTATTCACTAAATATTTATTGAGTGTTCCAGCAAGAGAGACTGTTCCAGGGCTGGAGGCATGGTGTTGAGGGACACAGATCTGGGATCTCCGTCCTGGAGCTCATGGTCTGGTTCCCTAGAAAGTGATAAAGCCACAAATGGCCACATCATGGCAAACAGTGGTGAGTGCTATAAGGTGAAGCAGAGGACGGTATAAGAGGATCAGATGAGGGAGGGGTCCAGAGCACCATCACCAGGCAGCTGAGCTCAGGCTGAGATCTGAAGGGTATCAAAGGGAAAGAAGAATTAGCCAGGCAGAGGGGGAGGTGAGGGCACCCCCAGGCAGAGGGGACAGCGGGTGAAAGTCTTGGGAAGTGCCTGACAAGCTGTCCTTATCAGAAGGTGAAGGAGAAAGAGCCTGGGAGGTCACACACAATAACAGCTCTTGCAACACCCAAACAGCTATTAAAACGTGCTCAGGGCTGCTTTTCAATACAGATGATTAGTTTTTTAAATTAGGGGGGAAATCGGTCTTGGAAATTTGATCAGATTTACTGCTTTCATTTAAAATAAACTCCTCCTCTATCCAATGCTGCCAGAATATAGAGTCACGATCATAAAATCCTATCCCTTCACAGCTAATAAATGAATGCTTTAAAAGCTACAAGCCTCTCAATCATTTTCAGCTCTTCCTAAAGAGTTCCAATTAGGCTGAAAAGGCTAGCCTCTGCTACAGCACCACCCACACATTTGTACCTCATCTTATTCCTCGAGGGACACAGTCCCTGCCTTGTTTACCTAATTACAGTGCCCTTATTATGCTTTTATTAAATGCAACTGCTGGAAACCCCAAAGTTTTATTAATGGCTTATCAGCCCTTAAAAACGTTATCAGTTAGTTATTTTACCTGTATATCTGTATTGGAAGATATCTTCCAATTTATGCTCTTAAAATCAAAGTACTTCCTTTGTGTTCCTTCCTTAATGTGCTTTTGGAAAATAAGACTAGAGCATGGAAGACTCTAGAGATAGTACCTAGGAAGTCTACACAATGCAAAGGCTGCCCAACTGAACCGAAGAATTTTGTTGATAGTAAAGATTAAGTCCACCAACAAATTCAAGGGCACCTGGCTGGCGCAGTCAGTAGAGCATGCGACTCAGGGTTATGAGGTCAACCCTCACGCTCACTGTGGAACCTACTTAAACTAAAGACAAGGGGCACCTGAGTGGCTCAGTTGGTTAAACATCTGACTCTTGATTTCGGCTCAGGTCATGATCTCACAGTTCATGAGTTCGAGCCCCGCATAGGGCTCTGCACTGACTGCAGAGCCCGCTTGGGGTTCTCTTCCCCCCCCCCCGTCCCTCCCCGGTTCGTTCTCTCCCTCCCTCCCTCTCTCTCTCTCTCTCAAAAAGTAAATAAACTAAAAAAAAAAAAAGCAGGCAAAAATCCACCAACAAATTCAGCTACCTAAGCAAGACTATAGCCAAGAAAAGCAACACCCAAGCTGGGCTTCACCAGTTTCCAATCTTTCAATGGAATCATTCTGAGCAAGGCTCATGACCCCACACGAATCCCTGGCGTCAGTTTCGTATCCCTGTTTGGGGGACACCGTCCCAATCATAGTAGACAATTCACTCTGCGCATAGTCACTTGATGCCTGGGACACCAAAGTGAAGTTCCCTTTATTTACTAGGATTTAACAAAGGATTTCAAAGAAGCTCTGTAAAACAAATCCTGCTAGCACAAATTGCTATTTAAATATTTAACTTTCTAAGGCACCTGAGTGGCTCAGTAGGTTGAGCGTCTCACTCTTGATTTCAGCTCAGGTCCTGATCTCACGGTTTGTGGGATGAAGCCCCACTTCAGGCTCTGTGCTGACAGCATAGAGCCTGCTTGGGAGTCTCTCTTTCCCTTCCTTCCCCCGCTTGCTCTCACACTCTTTCTCTCAAATAAAGTTTTTAAAATAGTTTAAAATATATTTAACTTTCTGGGGTGCCTGGGTGGCTCAGTCAGTTGAGCATTTGACTCATGATTTCAGCCCAGGTCATGATCCCTGGGTCACTGGATTGGGTCTGCACTGAGTATGAAGCCTGCTTAGGATTCTTTCTCTCTCTCTCCCCCTCTGCCCCTCTCCCCTGCTTGAATTCTCTTTCTCTCTCAAAAAAAAAAAAAAAAACAAAAAAAAAACAAACCACTAAAACAAAGCCAAAAATGAATATTTAACTTTCTGGGGTGCCTGGGAGGCTCAGTCAGTTGAATGTCCGCCTCTTGGTTTCAGTTCAGGTCACGATCCCAGGGTCATGGGACCAAGCCCTATATTGGACTTCAAGATGAGCCTGGAGCCTGCTTAAGATTCTCTCTCAGAACACCTGGGTGGCTCAGTCAGATTTCAGCTCAGGCCATGATCTTGTGGTTAACGAGGCTGAGCCCCACATGGGCTATCAGTGCAAAGACTGCCTGGGACTCTCTCTTCTCCTCTCTGCCCCCCACCCCTGCTCACTCTCTCTCTCTTTCCCTCCCTCTCTCAAAATAAACATTAAAAACAAAAAGATTCTCTCTGCCTCTTCTGCTTGCTCATGCATGCTTCTCTAAAAAAAAAAAACTTGTATTTATCTTTCCAATTATACTTATTAATACTGCAGTAATAGATACATGTTTTTTATATCCTTCACTACAATGCAAACTTCTTCACAACCCTTTTATTCTAAGAAGCCCTCTTGTTAGTCAATTTTTTTAAGTGTTCCTTCTCTTTTTTTTCCCCAGACTAGGTGGCTAGCCCAGGTAAGCCCCTCCTATAGTTCTAAGCCTTGTTTGAATTGGAACCCTTGGGCATGGCTGCTGGGAATTTAAAATGGTATAGCCACAGTGGAAAAGTTTCTAACCCTTTAAAGTAAGCTTTCTTATTGTCCCTATCTTGAGGTTGCTACAACTAAGGCTCAAAGAAACTAAATAAACTAGCACAAGGCCTCTCTGTCCATATTTGTAACCAACATATGTATCTTGACTCAAAGCCCTTATTTTCCACTACACCATACTTCCTCCGTGATCCTAGCTATTTTGGAAACTGTTAGCCCCTCTTACAAATGCAATGACAGGAACAGGGGCTGAAGGTAAACATTCTGAAAAGTAGAAAACATCAATATATTCTTCAAATTACAACTTTTTAACTGTCAGCCTCTTTGGGAAAAGAACTGCAAGGTTATACAGAAACGCACATAATAGAACACTGAAAAATAAAATCCTTCAGAGGGGCATATCCAGGTGGTGACATTAGGTCTTTAAAGCTATATTTGTGCTGCTCATTTTAAGTGCTTCAGGAAGCACCGGAGGAGAGGGCAGCGATGGTGTGTGCTTCTGTCTATACCTCCCCAATGCTAACTTCTCCCACTCAGTTCTCCCAGAGCTGACTGAACTTTAGTAACAAATATTGCTTTTTTTTTTAAATAGTTTATTGTCAAGTTGGTTTCCATATAACACCCAGTGCTCATCCCCACAAGTTCGTAACAAATATTCCTATCCACCTGAATCTAATGTAACGTTGTGTGTCAACTACACTGAAATAAAAAAGTTAATAATAAAAAAATATTCCCACAGGTTGGAGACTGTATTTAAGTGAATACTTTTATACCTTGACTTCCTCCCTTCCAGAGCAAAGTCACTTCTGTCCCAGGAGCTTTGGAAACGTTTTATAACACTGTATTCAGCCACACCATGTTCTAAATGGAGGAAAAGGTGGCTGCCTCCCACTACTGTCTCCAAGCCCAGGACTTCCTTCTCCAAACAGGTCCCAGGGGGTGGTAACAGAGGCCGCCTGAGAAGCTGGTGCCATGATCCTTCCCCACCAAAGAAGGGAGATACCAAAAAAAAAAAAAAAAAAAAAAAAGACAGAAGGAGGAGGTCTGTTTCCCACCCATTCCCTCCAGCTTTCCACAAAGTCAGACTGCCAGGTAAACAGGAAGTGGAGGAGAGAGAGAAAGAGAGGGGAATGTTCCTGTCCCGTGTGATCAGCTCAGCCTCAGTCAGAAAAGCTGGGCCTCCACTCTCACCCAACTTTCAAGAAAAAAAGTAGAATCCATCATTCATGCATATATTCATCCACGTGGTCACCCTACAAATGTTTAATGAGCATATGCTATGTGCTAGGCACCATCACAGGTAAAATACTTGCCCTGATTGAACAATCAGTAGGGAGAAACTATGAACCAAGTGATTAAGTATATTGTATATTAGAAAGTGAGAAAGAGCTGTGGAGGAAAATAAAACTGGAGATGTATATAGGGAATGTGTATGTGTTAGTAAGAAGATTCATTCCTCAATGAAACGAAACCTTATTTCTGAGGGTATGCAATTTTTAAACATGTCAGACTAAACATCAATGGAGACTTCGTATGTTTCAGCTCCTACTAATAACAAATTCAGCACTGCAATAAAAAAAAGACTTATTACCACTCCTTTACATTTTATTTCCAACCCTTCCTATCCACCTCTACTTGCTTCTCTCCAAAGAAAAGCCTAGAATCAGTCAGAATACCCATCACATTAGCCCTCATTATTTTCATAAACTATTTTCAATTTTAAACCTTAAAATAAATTGTTCAAAGTCTGCCAAATCAAAATTCTACACATTCTGAAAACCACCACCAACATTAAGCTGCCCTCTGTGTCACAGTCTTGATTTTATAACATTCAATAAGTGGTTGGGTTAGGACCAGCCCACTGGTGGATGTGGTAACTCTGGGTTGCTCAAACAAGCACAGCTACCTTAGTTGCTATCCAGCTACATGGCTGAAGGTAAAGCAGCCTAGGAAATGTCAAGCTTTCACAATCAACAGAAGGTTCAGAGTCCCCAAGAAATAAAGTGTCATCTGTCTTTTCATGGGGTATTTTTTTTTTTGGTTGATCATTATTGCCTTTGAGAATATTATGCATATTCATTGTAAGCCCAAACCAAAGTATCACCAAGTAAGGCCAAAGCCATAGGTATGATAAAAGAGATCTTCTTGGTGCACCTGGGTGCCTCAGTCAGCTGAGCATCTGAGTCTTGATTTTGGTTCGGGTCATGATCCCAGGATGAGACTGAGCCCAGCATCGGGCTACTTGCTGAGTGTGGATCCTGCTTGAGATTCCCTTCTCTCTCTCTCTCTCTCTCTCTCTCTCTCTCTGCTCCTCTCCCCAGCTGGCACTCTATCTCTAAAATTTAAAAAAAAAATTAAAAAGACCTGCTTGATTTTGGATTGCAAGAAGGAGGTGGACTGCATCATTTTGAGTTCATCACAGACACAGATGCTGAACAACAAAGCCAGGCTCTCGGGAAATCTCCTGACTCTCCATCAGCATCATAGCTGAGGCTCTGCCCAGCTTGTCTGGACCTGTCTCCCTTGCTGGATGGCGAATAACCCGACGTCTTTCCCAAAGCAGCCTCAGGAGTACCCCACACAGTCCGCATGCAGTGAACTAAGCGATGAAAACACTTTCCCAGCAGATGATACATATGTTTCCCATTTCACAAACCCTCAAACCCTGTCCTCACCCTCTACTAAAGGAGACCATTTACAGGCCAGGTACTGGGCTAACACACCAAAAATTAAGATACACTTGCCCTCAAAGGACTGGTGGGACAAATCCCCCCTCTGGCCTCTTTGTCTCTGATGTGCTACTCAGGGGCCCCGCCAAGGCCTCCATGGCCTCCTGCCTCCTATACTAACTCCCTCCCTCAGAGGGAGTTAAAACAGCTCCCAGAGCAGGCCCACCTGCTGTCCAGCCTGTCCCCACTACTCACCACCACCGTAGGTCACCCCACTACCCCTTTCATCCATATTCCTCAACTACCCCATCACTCTTCCATCCAGAATGCCACCAACTCATACCCACTCCCCGAGACTCAGTGAAGTCCACCCTCTTAAGGAACCCTACTACCAGCTTTCTCACCTTCCGGGTCGAAAGTACAGGAAGGATAATTCCCTTTGCATTTGGTTCTGTTTCAGGGCCTGTTGATCACATTCCCCCGCTAAACTTCACTCCAGGAGAAACTCCCCCAGAATAAGCAGACAGTGGAGTCACCAACAGTGAGGCCAGGAACCCCAGCTCAGTCCCCTGATCTCTCTCTCCAGCCTTAGTTTCATTCTCAGTATAACGAGGGATGTGATGGGAAACAGATCTAAGGTCTCCTTTACTTCACATTCCAAAATTCGTAAATTCCATATAGATTCCCTAGACACACATGAAAAAAGCTAATAAACTGTTCTTCCACTGACCCGTTTAAACAGGTGGCCCAGCTATGCAAGCTGGCCTCAATTTTTCCAAATGCTTGATCTTCACACAGCCTTGGATAGTAACTTTCAGAAAAAACGCTTTGTTTTCTCATCAATTTTACAAGCCTGAATTTTTTTCCTCCCATCACTGCTTGGAAGAAACAAGCGGGGGAGGGGGTAACTGACCTGCTCAATTTTGCTACTAAGAACATAAGCTTGCGATTCGCACTGCCTCGGTTTCTCCTCCGGGCGCGCAAACGGTCCCCGGCCCGCCCTGCCTACACGCCCGACAGTCGGGAATTGCCAGGGTCCGTGGCGGTGGGCCGGCCGTGTGTCCCCAGCTGAGACACCACCTGGAGCCTCGGGCGCGTCCAGATGGCCGAGTCGGGGCCGGCCGGGGCGCACCCCGCTGTCACCTGGCCCCGCACAGCGGCCTGCGCTCCTCCCGGGGCGGCCCCCGCTCCCTCGGCTCGAGCTCCAGCCGGCGCTTCTCCTTCGATTCCTGAGCCGTCTGGCCTCCAGGCGGTCACTGGGCCAGGCAGCGAAGGCACCTGCCTCGGCCGCAAAGACGCACGAGCCCCCAAGTCCCTTTTGCCACAACCTCGACGGGGGCTTGCAAGGGAAATGCAGAAGAAAGAAAAACAAGCCCGAGGCAGGGCCGTCCCGGCCCGGCGTCTCCCACGAAATCGCCGCCTGCGATGCTCTGCGGGCTGGGAGCCGCGGGCCCGGCGGGGAGCGAGGTCCGGGGCCCGGCCGGCTGCGCCCGCCCGCCCCGGCGCGCCCCTTACCCGTGAGGCGTCCGCCCCCCTCGCCGTGCCCGCGGCGCCGCTGCAGGATGAAGTAGCAGCTGCTCTTCTGAGTCACCCAGAGCTTCAGGGCGTTCTTCAGCAGCACCTCCTCGGGCTTGAGCCACATCGCAGCGGTCCGGCCGCGCCCGCGGGCCCCGGCTCACATCGCCCCGGCCGCCTGCCGCGCCGGGCCGAGCCCGCTCGGGAGGAAGCGGCGGCGGCGGGGACCGCAGCCAGCCGGCGTCCTGCGCTCTGAGAGTCCCGGGAGCGCGGCCGGCGCAGCTCCAGGCTCGCAGCCCGCGCAGCCGCGAAGGCCCCGCCCCCGTCCAGGCTCCGCCCGTTGCCCCGCCCCGGTCCCGCCCACGGACCGCCCCCACCCCCACCCCTCCCGCTCCCGCGACGCCGGCTGGGTTTCCGAGTCCCGGCCTCTCCAGCGCACAGTTCCGGAGCGGAGGGAGGAAGTCCCATCCCAGCTGCCAGGTTCCCCACTCCTCTCTCCGCTGCGCTTGCGGGGACCGCCTCGACTCTTCTTCCTCCGCCCCTCCTGGGAGGTGGCTTGGGAGCGCAGGACTTGACTCCCCGCCCCTCATTCTGAGAGGAGGAGGAGCGAGGGAAAAGGACATCTTGTTCTCACAGCTGCAGGTTGCCCAACGGAGGGCATTTATTTGTCTTTAGGGGAGCAGAATGCACCCAGAGAACCCAGGTGTGTTTGGAATAATATAGCATTTAACGCAGGGAACATTTTTACAGGTAACAAAAAATAGCATTAAAAATGAAAAGCAATTACTTTCCAAATTTTGAAAAATGCTTGGCCCACGTTTTCCGTGCTCTCACAAGGGATCCTGCCTGAAGAGGCAGCTGTGATATTGTAGGACCCCAGACAAGGCATCAGACCAAACTCAATCTGGACTTCCTTGTGAGTGCAGAAGACAGCGATCTTAGGGCTTCCCTGCAGGTCCCCTACACCCACCGCAATCAACACAGTCGCGTTTGTTCTAAGAAAATCGAAAGGCTGGGAAACACGGAGTAGGTGATACTAAAGAAAAGCTGTAGGGAATGTAGAGGTAGGGCTTTTAAAATGAGTTATTTCCTCAAAGCCGTTGTAGAAATAGACACAATGGTAGCTGGCCTTGAACAGGCTCGTGGTCCTTCTAAGCAATGTCCTCAGAGAGTCAGTTAAATCCAACACCCCTCCGGAAAGAGAACTAAAGGGAAACTCCCATCAAAATGACCCTCGGGTGTTGACAGAGGAGTCCCTGACGAAATGTGACTGTTAATTAGGACAGAACTGAAAAGTAGAAGTAAATCCCCCCCACAGAACATGTGGGAACTGAGTGATATCTCTCACTGCAAGCCAAGAAATCTGCAGAGGATCAGAAGGGACCAGCTCAGAAACTCGAACCTAACTGGGCAGGTTCGAAGCCATGTGAAGAAAAGAGACCTGTGGGAAGGACAAACAGAAATGACTGCCCAGAGGGCAGGGACCTCTGTGGTTGAGAAGACAAGTCACCAACAAATACCCTCTGAGTAAAACTGAGGAAGAAAGTCAGCTATAATCAGAGGGATATGGGTGCAGTGGAGCATACAGAGCATCCAGGGACAGCAAGAAAATACTCCTTCCAGAAATATTCACTGGAACCTCCCCCTCTCAGACATGCTGCCAGGCCCTGGAATTGCAGAGAAGAATGAGAGACAGGCCCTGCCCTGATGAACTCACAGGTAAGCAAATAGTTACAAAGGCTAGTGGGAGTCATGGTGGGGACAGTGGGGATGCACAGAATGAGGGGTGGGTTCCTCAGGGAGGGGATTGAGAAAGCCCCACAGAACAGCTGTTGTTTGACTGGGGCTTGGGAAATGCACGTGTGTTTGCCACCAGGTCAAGTAGAGAGTCGTATCTGGTAAATGGATCAGCATGTATGACATCGTCGTTTAGGGCATAGGAGATGCAGCCTACAGAAGTCAGCCTCCTGGGCACAGAGCAAAGTGAAGAAGGTTGGAGAGGGGATCCAAGAAGGTTGGAGGGGGATCCAGTGGAGAATATGTCACATAGTGGTGACAGCTTCCTACTCTAGCTCTTCTCTGGGTACTCCTCACCTCTTTTTGGTATTATGGTTTGAATTGGGTCCCCCCAAATTCATGTGTTGAAGTCCTAATCCCCAGTACCTCAGAATGTGACTTTATTTGGAAATAGAGTCATAGCAGATATAGTTAGTTAAGTTATAGTAAGGTCATTACTGCTCCAAAGCAGTGTGACTGGTGTCCTTTTAAGAGGGAAAGTTGAACATAGACACACACACAGGAAGAACACCTTGTGAATTCTGGAGTTATGCTGCCATAATCCAAGAAACTACCAGAAGCTAGGAGAAAGATTTTATTTTTAAGTAATCTCTACACCCAATGTGAGGCTCAGACTCATAACCCAAGATCAACAGTTGCATGCTCCACTGACTGAGCCAGCCAGGCTCCCCAATTGTATCTCAATTTTTAAAAAAGAAAGTTGGATGCAGAAACTTGAAAGAAATAGAAGACAGAGAATTACAGAATTATAACAGAAATTGACAAAATTATCCCAAAAACTATCAAAAATGTATCAAAACAAATGTGTAGCAGAGAAAGTAGGTAAATCCAAAAGTTAGATATTGAAAAATTAATACAGGCTCTGGAAAAATTGATCAACAGAAAGAAAAAGAGGGAGGATTCAAAATAGAGCTTCATAAATGCCAAAAAAAAAAAAAATAGAAATCATCGCAGATTCTAGAGTTACTGAACAAACAATACTAATATATTATTAATAATGCTTTAAAAAGCTGGGTTCCCAAATACCAACCCTCCCTTGCCAACAGAAGCTGCATTTCCCTATATGAGAAAATTATCATTCACTGACATGAAGAGCTGTCAAGACTTCATTTGAGACCTTTGCATTCCATGTAAGTACCTATTCCCCTCAAAGCCTGCCCACATGGCACCTCACCAGCTCTGAGCCCTATATTAAGAGTAAACACCCAGAATAGCTCAGGAAGATGAATGCCCAGTCTACTAGGGCAGGGGTGGAAAAAAATTTATACACCAAGGGAGTTAGAATACCTTGCTAATATGTATTGAGAGAAAGCTGACAGTTATGTATGGGCATGGTATATAAAGTGTTAAACCAATGGGCCCCTGGGAGGCTCAGGTCATGATCTCATGGCTCATGAGTTCAAACCCCGCATTGGGCTCTACACTGACAGTGTGGAGCCTGCTTGGGATTCTCTTTCTCTCCCTCTCTCTCTGTCCTTCCCCTGCTCCCATGCTGTCTCTCTCTAAATAAACTTAAAAAAATAAAGTGTTAAACCAAGAAAGATAAAATATAAAGTTGGATTCTCAAGACTCTTGATGAAATGTATTCTATTCAGCACTTGTGAGTGGCTCAAAGGTTTGATTCCCTAGTTTATTGAAGCCTGGATTTAACAATGGCCTATAGTCAATGAGGTTGAGATGCCACAATTTCCCTGGCATATTATAAACTAAGAAAAGAGTCTGAAGATTCAGGAGATAGGAATGTTTGAGTGGATATATTATATGCAACCTACTTGGCCACCATTCCACAACCATGTCATACATCTTCATCCAGACATTAAGAGATGTAGGGAATTTCTTTTTCTACTAATGGCAGTTAAAGACCAATCTTCCTGCTGAAAACAATCATAAAAGCTGGACAAAGTATAAAAACAAATCTGTTTCAAGTCAGGAAAGAACTGCTAATGCAACAAGAACTTGAGGGGATATGTATCTGGGAGCGGTGAAACTGACATAATCAAGTTCTTCCCTTCAAAGTATGTGTTGATTCCCAAGTTGTAGCTCAGAGACCAAGAAGCCACGCATATCTTCTAAAAGTTTACAGGCTCGGAGAGACAAAATTGTAGTTAGGATCCTCAAAATGTTACACTCCCAGTGTAGAGAGAAACCAGAAGAAGACAAGACTTCCCAAAGATTAGACCTGCCCAGCCTACAAGCATCTCAATGCCTAATTAAAATAAGATCTCCCCCAACCATAATTACCTTCCAGGAGTGAAAGTGTATCTTCCCAATAGATGGTAACACTATCCAGAGCCTCAGTTATTTTCTTTGATCTTTCATACACCATATTCAGCATCAATACATTACCAGACGTAATAGAAAACGAGACCACATGACTAAAAATCAAAAGAAAAAAATCAAAATTAGTAAGAAATTCACAAAATAACCAGATATTGGAGTTGTCAGAGGCAGAATAGGGTTATATCTAAATGATAAATTAAGATGAAAATATGGAGAATTTTAGCAAAGAACTAGAAAAAATTATACACTTTTAAAAGATATCATGGAAATCTTAGAACTGAAAAAACACAGTATTTGAAATTAAGAACTCCATAGATGGGGATGCCTTGGGGCTCATTCAGTTAAGTGCCTGATTCTTGCTTTCAGCTCAGGTCATGATCTCAGGGTTCCTAAGATCAAGCCCCACATCACCCTCTGCAGTGGCAGGGCAGAGCCTCCTTGGGATTCTCTCTCTATCCCTCTCTCTCTTTGCCTCTCTCTCTCTCTCTCAAAATTTTAAAACAACTTAAAAAGAATTCATAGATGGGTATAAAAGTATGCTACACAAAATTAGAGCATTAGTGAAGTAGAGGATTAATTAAAAGAAAATAGCCAGGGGGCGCCTGGGTGGCTCAGTCGATTGAGCGTCTGACTTCAGCTCAGGTCATGATCTCACAGTTCATGGGTTCGAGCCCCACATCGGGCTCTGTGCTGACAGCTACCTCAGAGCCTGGAGCCTGTCTTCAGATTCTCTCTCTCTCTCTCTGACCTTCCTCTGCTCAATCTGTCTCTATCCCTCTCTAAAAAGTAAATAAAAAATTTTAAAGAAAAAAGAAAATAGCCAGATATTTCTCTGAAGATATGCAAATAGACAATAAGCACATGAAAAATTACTCAACACCATTAGCCATCAGGGAAATGCACATCAAAACTACAATGAGGGTCACCTGGGTGACTCAGTTAGTTGAGCTTCTGACTCTTGATTTCTGCTCAGGTCATGATCCCAGGGCTGTGGGATTGATCCCTGTGTGAGGCTCTGCACTAAACATGGAGCCTGCTTGAGATTCTCTCTCTCTCTCTCTCTCTCTCTCTCTCTCTCTCTGCCCCTCTCCCCCACTTAGGCTCTCTCTTTCTCTCTCTAAAATTAAAAACAAACAAAAAAAAACAACAATGAGATACCACACTGCACTCCCTAGGATGGCTGCAATTAGAAGACAAAAAATAGACAATAACAAGAGTTGGTGAAATTAGAACTTCCAGACCTTTCTGATGAGAATTTAAATGGTGTAGTTGCTTTGGAAAAGAGTTTGAAATGTTCTCAGAAAGTTCAACATAAAGTTACTACATGACCCAGCAATTCTGTTCCTAGAATACCTAGGAACTTAAAATCTGTATTCACACAAAAAAACTTTACATGAATATTCAGGAGCAGCATCATTCATAATAGTTAAAAAGTGGAAACACCCAAATGTCCATCATCTGATGAATGGGCAAACAAAATGCAGTATATCCATACAGTGAAATATTATTCAGCCATAAAAAGGAATGGAGTATTGGCACATGCTACAATGAAGCTTGATTAAAGCCACTATGGCAAATGGAAGAATCTAGACACAAAGAGCCGTATATTATATGATTCAATGTGTATGAAATGTCCAGAATAGGCAAATCTATAGAGACAGAAAACAGGTTAGTGGTTGTCATGGGTTGAGGGAGAGAGAAGAGTGGGAGAAATGGAAGGTAAATGTTTAATGGACACAGAGTTTCCTTTGGAGTGACAAGCATGTTTTCACAATGTTTGACAGTGATGCTTGCACAACATTGTGAACATCCTGAAAAACCCAGAATTGTACACTTTGAAAGGTAACTTGTAGAAGATGGTGTCCAAAGCAATGCAAATAAACTCTGGTCCATAGAGATACCCCCACTGGATATTAATCCATTTTGCATCTATTAGCAAAATCACTTCAACATTTCTGACTAATATCTAAATCTCTAGCTATTTATCTGTTCTTCAGATTCTCCTTTAAACTAGTCTTAACATCTTACTGGTTCCCTCATTAATTACTGAATTGAATAAGACTGTTACTTCATGTTCATTTCATGGCTGCAATGAGAGTTGTGCTTTTAACTTTTTGAAAATTATACTTCAGTGGTAAGAAGAAGGGGGCCATGCCTAGCAGGATGCTGAAATTATTTCACTGTAGTAGAAAGATAGGGAATGGAGAGAGAAGTTAACCTTCAAAAATACTTTTGCTCCCTTACAGAGAATACAAATACCCCCACTAACTATACCCCATTGCCCACCCCCCCAAAAGATACTGCTTAGTCCAAAACCTTTGGCAAAGCACATCTGGAGAAATAGACCTGGTCTCTAGGACAAGTCTCTCCTCTGAGAGCACTTGAACCCCAGTGGCCATCTGCTCTTACTCTGACCGCAGTCTGAGAAAGAACATGGGGACACAGGCACAGACACAGGCCCTGGGATGGTGGCCGTTCAGAGCTGAAAGTACACCTTCAGTTCAAAACTTGAGCAACGCTACTTGCTTGTGGTTAGGGTTAGGATTAGGTTAGGGTTTGGACAGGGTTAGGTTAGGGTCAGGATTAGGTTTACAGTTAGGATTAGAGACCGACTGTTAAGTGATTGGCCTCAGTGGCCACGGGTTTAGTAACACCAAAAGTCTTTACATTAGGGAAAATGGAAAACTGTACGTATGATTCTTTCCTTGTGAGTGTTTCCTACACTTGAGGATGGTAAGTGATCCAGGATCCTGATCCTGTACTCAGTGCCCTGACTTTTATGTCCTGTCCACATCCGTGCACCTTATCAGTTGCAGCCCCTCCCTGCCATCAGGTCCTTCCCATAAGCTTTTATTCACACGTGCAATTGTGGAATAATGAAAAGGAGTTTGGAGTGAGAAACAAGGGGCAGGTAGGTGGCTCAGTGGGTCCAACTTTGGCTCTGGTCATGATGCCGTGGTTTGTGTCGGGCTCTGTGCTGACAGCTCAGAACCTGAACCTGCTTCAAATTGTGTGTCTCCCCCTCTCTCGGTCCCTCCCCTGCTCTTGATTTGTCTCTCAACAATAAAAGAAATGTTAAAAAACAATTTTTTTAACGGGAAAGGAAAGCTAAATATTCTCCAGCTCACACCTGATGCCAGACAGAAATCCTAAGAGAACTTTTTGGTTTCTGTTCACAGTTGATGTTCTTTAATTCCTAGTAGATTGTCATTTGTGTTTTCTATAAGCATCCATTAGTTGCCAGTTAGTTACTAAATGTAATAATTTTCCGTTTCTCTTTGATTTAATTTCTTTAGTCCTGGAAGCAATATGTGTTTTTGACATTATTGATTTTCTTTTGAACCCCACTTACAAATTCTGCTAGTTGACTTGACTTTTGGCTCACATTTTCAGCCTGTGACTTCTCCTTGTCATGACTTTGGGTTTCCTCTTATAACGTAAATGCTGTGAAGGCAGTCCTGTGACCTAGGGCATAGTTTCTTGGTCTGTCTATTAATGACAGTCTGTTTGGATGGAATATACAGGGAAAATATTCTCTTTGTACTCACACATCCTTGCTACAGTACCTTCCTTCCAATGGGCTCAAAACCCTGCCTAAAACCAGTCCCAGAACAAGTTGTAGATTAGTTAAGTCAAAGAACATCCATTGATTTGGTTCAACCAGCTAGCACTATGCAAAATTCCAGGGACGCAAAGAGGAGTAAGTCATAGATGTGATTTCAGATCTTCCCAAGGGAATATTCCCCCCAAAGGAAAGGAACACTGCAAAACAGCCCTTTTATGTCCTAAGTACTGTGTTTGTGGTATTTCACTTATTTCTCACAATAAAACTAAAAGAAAAATAGAATCAGTCCCATTTTACAGATAAGAACATTGAGGCCCACAAAAAATTTAGTTACTTGCCATTATCACACATCTGATAGGTAGCAGAACCAGGATTTGTCACTACACGTTTCTGAATCCCAAACCAATGCTTTTTTTCATTAATGCACACTCTGAGTTGATTTCAGTGTTGTTCACAGAAGCAGAATGACATCAAATTTTTTTTCCTTAACATTACATTCAGTGAAGATTAGAATCATCACCCAAATTACACAGGCTTCAAGGAGGCAGACTTGGATTCAAAATTCTGGCTCAGTTGGTTAAGCATCCAACTCTTGATTTCAGCTCAGGTCACGATCTCATGGTTCATGAGATTGAGCCCTGTGTCAGGCTCTGTGCTGAGTGCAGGGAGCCTACTTGAGATTCACTCTCTCCCTCTCTCTCTGCCCCTCCCCTACTCGTTGACTCTGTTTCTCTCTCTCTCTCTCTCTCTCTCTCTCAAAATAAATAAACTTAAAAAAGAAAAGAAAGGTAATTTCTTAAAATGGAAGCAAGTCACAGACCAAACTGTGAGGCATATTCAGACATGTATTAAACATTTACTAGAAATAAAGCCCAGGGATGAGGGGCAATATGGAGGATACTTGTTGGGATGAGCACTGGGTGTTATATGTAAGTGATGAATCACTGAATTCTGTTCCTGAAATTATCATTACACTATATGTTAACTAACTTGGATTTAAGTTAAAAAATAAAAAGAAAGAAAGCCATATAGTCCTACACCTTATTTTATAAACTCCTGAAGTCTTAGAGCTCTGACCACACCTGGCATTAAATGTTAACTCAAGAGCAAATCACAGTCATATCCCAGAAGTAATTTTGTGGCTGACATCAGGCAATCAGAATCCTTGTGTTGGAAATTGGACATAGGAATGTTTCATTTAAGCCTTACATACCATTCTGGGGCATGAGAGGTGAAGGGCTCACTACATTTTAGTCAATTCACCTTCTCAAACAAAACAAATGGTGTGGCATCTGGGTGGCTCAGTTGGTTAAGCGTCCGACTTCAGCTCAGGTCATGATCTCACCATTTGTGAGTTTGTGAGTCTCATATTTTTCAGTCTCACATCAGGCTCTGTGCTGACAGCTTTGGATCCTCTGTCCCCCTCTCTCTCTACCCCTCCTCCACTTACTCTTTCTCTCTCTCTCTCCCTCTTAATACATAAAAACATTTTTTAAAAAAGAAATCAAACAAAACAAATTTCACCAATAAAGTCACTTTTCTTTCTTTCTTCCTTTTTTTAATATGACTCATGTCAAGTTAGCTAACATACAGTGTATAAAGTGTGCTCTTGGCTTCAGGAGTAGATTTCCATGATTTGTCACTTATGTACAAAACCCAGTGCTCATCCCAACAAGTGCCTTCTTCAGTGCCTGTCTCCCATTTTACCCTCTCTGCCACTCCTCCCATCAACCTTCAGTTTGTTCTCTGTATTTAAGAGTCTCTTATGGTTTGCCTCCCTAAAATCACTTTTCTAACCCTTTGAGCTGATTAACAAATCTTTGTTTGCTGATTGGAAAGAAAGACAGCTGAAGTGTGGACATTTGATTATATGCTCCCCAACTACCCCTAGAGTGTGTATTCACATTTAGAACTAGAATGTCTGATGCTAGCTCCAGACCATGGATTAAAACCGACTTGTACGTACATATATGTCACTTTATAACCCGTGCTAAAGCATTTTAAAATAAATTCCTGCCAGTACCGCAACTGTCATCTGTGTTCCAGGAGTTGTGGCAAGCTATGACTCTGTGGCTTAGAATACAGTTATTATAAGCACCCTCTTCAGGGATTTGTGCAGCAGGAGAGTCCAAGGCATTCCCGTTTGTGAGGACAGTGCACCAATCCTTCTGTAATCTAGGGCAGTTCATCTAACCTCTGCTTGCATTTTTTTTTCCCATGTCTGTACTTACATAAAGAACATTAGCATGTTTGGAAAGAGTCCAACAAAATACAGTTAGTGCTCAGCTCTTTAGAAATCCCCTTCCCAGGGACTGTGCAGGCTCAAACAGATCAGTCTCTTCTCCCTGGAGAAACAATGCACAAGAATGAGGCCAAAAGAGACAGGAGAGCTAGGGAGGAAAAATGAATCTTGTATTTTTTTTCTTAGCTCTTTTTGCATCTCGAAAAAGAATTATAATCTGAGAAATCATATCAAATGGCAATACTTATGAGTCTGTACATGTGCCAAGGAAAATTACATGATTAGGAAAGGTACAAATGAGCCATGTCCTGTTCCAAATTCTTTTCCCTATTTTACAACCAGTTTGTTTCATTTCTTTACTCAGTAGAGAACCTGTATTAATTGCCCCCACAAAACAGATGATCCTTTATTTTACATCATGATAATATTAAATCAAAGGACAAACTTTGAAATACTTTCTAATTAGAGGTGAAAGATTGCTGACCGATAGCTGATACAGAATCTGAATTCTCTTTCAATAACAAGCTTCCTAAATAGAAAGAAGATTTTGATGCATTAAAAGGATCTTTGTAAATTAGAATCTTCCCAAGGCAGAAGTTACACTATTCTTTCTGAGGATCCAGGATTTAACCTAAAATGGTTTTTGTTTGTTTGTTTTTGCAAATTCAGCCACCAATAAGGGTGAAGTACTCTTATCCTGGTATGCTTTCTAATTGTTACTCAGTAGAATATATTGTGAACCTCCCTTTTTCACTTCTTCACATATATTGACATTTTTTTTTTTTTATTTCTAAGAGAGAGAGAGAGAGACAGCGTGAGCAGGGGAGGGTCAGAGAGAGAGGGAGTCACAGACTGAAACAGGCTCCAGGCTCTGAGCTGGCAGTCAGCACAGAGCCCGACGCGGGGCTCGAACCCACGAACCACGAGATCATGACCTAAGCGAAAGTCTGACGCTTAACCGACTAAGCCACCCAGGCGCCCCTCACATATATTGACATTAACAAGGACTCACTTTCGAATGAAGGATACGACTTAAGGACCCAGTTCAAAAGAGATAGCCCAACAAAAAAGGACCTATCCCAAGCCACATCCTCATGCTATTTCAGAGCACCCAGGAAATAAAATCCTAAAATCTTCCAAAGAAAAGGAAAAAAATCACAAACAAAAGATTGGAAATCAGAACAATATCACTCTTCTCCACAATAACACTGGAAAGTAGAAGATAGTGGAATAAACCCTTCAAATATTTAAGGAAGAATGGTTTTAAACTAGGAATTATATACCCAGTGCAACTATTAATCAAGTACAATTTGTTAATCAAATGAAGACATTTTCAGATACTTCAAAAAACTTTACTTGACAAAAACACTTTCTCAAGAAATACTGAAGAATGTGAAAAGAGGGAGGAAATCAAGAAAAGGGGAAGAAATGGGAGCCAGGAAGTAGAAGACTCAACACAGGAGAGTCAAAAGGACTTCACACTCCAACGGTCAACGTGAGGCCCCACACAACAGTCCAATGTGGTGCAAGCAACCCAAGGGCAGTGGAGAGTTTGGTACTTGAGGAGTTATCTGCTTGAGAACTAGGTTGTGAGGAGCTTGAGAGCTCTGGCAGAGGGTTTGAGAGTGAATTTGTGTTGAATATGTGGAAAAATAAGTAAATTTTTTAATTGAGGAAATGTCTAATGGAAAGAGGATGAAGAAGTACAAGGAGAGAAATGTAATCATTAGAAATAGAACTTGGCTATGAACAGTATTAATTTCTTTTAATGTTTATTTTAGAGAGAGAGAGAGACAAAATGCAAATGGGGGAGGGGCAGAGAGAGAGGGAGACACAGAGTCTGAAGCAGGCTCCAGGCTCTGAGCTGTCAGCACAGAGCCCGACGTGGGGCTCAAGCCCATGAATTGAGAGATCACGACCTGAGCCGAAGTTAGACGCTTAACTGGCTGAGCCACCCAGGTGCCCCTGAACACCATTAATTTAATCAAAATAACATAACCAGTGAATGTTGGTTTTAATTATGGTGGGAGAATGGGCTGTGTATTGGGGAAAAGGAAGGGTTGAAAAATGAAATTCTCGTCATTTGTAATAGGAAATTACTTGATATCTTATGTTGAAAATCGAGAATTAGTAGTATAAGCATATGGTTTAGAAATAGGTACACAAATAGCAGAAGAAAGACCAAAAAAAGTTGAAAGAGGTTGTAGGGAGTGGACATGAGGGTTGAGGAGGAGTATGAACAGGAGGCTGTTATAAGTTTAAAGAAAGATACGCTTTTTAAAAATTTTATTATGTTTCCATTTTAATTCAGTAGAGTTAACATACAGTGTTATATTAGTTTCAGGTGCACACTTTAGTGATTCAACAATTCTATACATTACTCAATGCTCATCATGATAAGTATACCTTTTAATCCCTATTACCTGTTTCGGCCTCCCACTTTCCACACCTCCCTTCTCACAACCATCAGTTTTTTCTCTATAGTTAAGCATCTGTTCAAATAACACCAGCATTCTTCATAGAGTTAGAATAAACAATCCTAAAATTTGTATGGAACCATAAAAGACCCCAAATAGCCAAAGCAATCCTGGGAAAGAAAACCAAACCTGGAGGCATCACAATTCCAGACTTCAAGAAACATTTCAAAGCTTTAATCATCAAGACAGTATGGTACTGGCACAAAAACAGACACATAGGTCAATGAAACAGAATAGAAAACCCAGAAATGAACCCACAAACGTATGGCCAAATAATATTTGACAAAGCAGGAATGAATATCCAGTGGAATAAAGACAGTCTCTTTAGGGGCGACTGGGTGGCTCAGTCGGTTAAGCGCCTGACCTCAGCTCAGATCATGATCTTACGGTTCATTGTTTGGGCCCCACGTCGGGCTCTGTGCTGACAGCTAGCTTAGAGTCTGGAGGCTGCTTCAGATTCTGTATCTCCCTCTCTCTCTGGCCGCCCTGCCCCCCACTCACGCTGCCTCTCTCTCTCTCAGAAATAAATAAAAAACATTAAGAAAAAAAATTTTTTAATAAAAATTTTTTTTAAAAACAGTCTCTTTAGCAATTGGTGTTGGGAAACCTGTACAGCAACATGCAGAACAATGAAGCTGGATCACTTTCTTATACCATGCACAAAAATAAACTCAAAATGGATGAAAGACCTATACATAAGTCAGGAAGCCATCGAAACCCTAGAGGAGAAAGCAGGCAAAAATCTCTTTGACCTTGAGCAACTTCTTACTCAACATAACTCTGGAGACAAGGAA
The DNA here is from genome assembly GCF_003009895.1 of Hyaena hyaena. Taxonomy (NCBI): domain Eukaryota; kingdom Metazoa; phylum Chordata; class Mammalia; order Carnivora; family Hyaenidae; genus Hyaena; species Hyaena hyaena. The sequence continues at coordinate 660,566 of NW_024081071.1, forward strand.
AACAAAAGTAAAAATGAACTATTAGGACCTCATCAAGATAAAAAACTTCTGCACAGCATAGGAAACAATCAGTAAAACTAAAAGGCAACCAACAGAGTAGGAGAAGATATTTGCAAATGACGTATCAGATAAAGGATTAGTATCCAAAATCTATAAAGAACATACCAAATGCAACACCCAAAAAACAAATAATCCAGTGAAGAAATGGGCAAAAGACATGAATAGACACTTTTCCAAAGAAGACATCCAGATGGCTAACCGACACATGAAAAATGCTCAACATCACTCATCATCAGAGCTACCCTATGACCCAGCAATTGTACTACTAGGTAATTATCCAAAGGATATAGTTGTGTTGTTTTGAAGGGGCACGTGCACCTCAATGTTTATAGCAGCGCTATCAACAATAGCCAAAGTACAGAAAGAGCCCAAATGTCCACCGATGGATGAATTGATAAAGAAGGTGTGGTACACACACACACACACACACACACACACTAGAGTGTGTGTAGGGTAGGGAAGCAAAAAGAATATAAAAACAGGGAGACAAAACTTAAGAGACTCTTAAATACAGAGAACACACTGAGGGTTACTGGAGAGGTTGTGGGTAGGGGGATGAGTTAAGTGGGCAAGGAGCATTAAGAAGGACACTTGTTGGAATGAGCACTGGGTGTTAAATGTAGGGAATGAATCACTGGATTCTACTTCTGAAATCATTATTGTACTATATGCTAACTAACTTAGATGTAAATTTAAAAAAATAAAAAAGGACTCTGTTTCTTGGTTTGTCTCTTTTTTCTTTGTTCATTTGTTTTGTTTCTTAAATTCCACATGAGTGAAATAATACAGTGTTTGTGTTTCCCTGAGCATTATACTTTCTAGCTCCGTCATGTTGTTGTGAATGGCAAGATTTCGTTCTTTTTTATGGCTGAGTAATATTCCACTACATATTATACATGTACATACACATACATACATACATACCACATCTTCTTTATTCATTCATCTATTGATAGATATTTGGGCTTTTGCCATAATTTGGCTATTATAAATAATGTTGCAATAAACATAAGGGTGCATGTATCGTTTCAAATTAGTGTTTTTGTATTCTTTGGGTAAATACCCAGTAGGGCAATTACAGGATCATAGGGTAATTCTTTTTTTTTTTTTTAATTTTTTTTTTTTTTCTAGGAGAGAGAGAGACAGCGTGAGCAGGGGAGGGTCAGAGTGAGAGGGAGACACAGACTCTGAAACAGGCTCCAGGCTCTGAGCCGGCAGTCAGCACAGAGCCCAACGCGGGGCTCGAACCCACGAACCGCGAGATCATGACCCAAGCGAAAGTCGGACGCTTAACCGACTAAGCCACCCAGGCGCCCCAAGGGTAGTTCTATTTTCAATCTTTTGAGGAACCTCCGTTATGCTTTCCACAGTGGCTGTACCAGTTTGCATTCCCACCAACAGTGCATGAGGGTTCCTATTTATTCTGTATCTTTGCCCACACCTGTTGTTTCTTATGTTGTTGATTTTAGCCATTATGACAGATGTGAAGTGATATTGTGGTTTTGATTTGCATTTCTCTGATGATAAGTGATGTTGAGCATCTTTTCACATGTCGGTCATCTATATGCCTTCTTAGGAGAAATGTTGGTTCATGTCTTCTGTTCATTTTTTAATTAGATTTTGGGGGGAGAGGTGTTAAGTTGTAGAGGTTCTTTATATATTTTGGATACTGACCCTTTATTGAATATTTCATTTGCAAATATCTTCCCCCATTCAGTAGGTTGTCTTTTGTTGACAAGCACTTCCTTCACTGTGCAAAAGCATTTTATTTTGACGTAATCCTTATAGTTTATTTTTCCTTTTATTTTCTTTGCCTCAGGAGTTAGATTTAGAAAAATGTTGCTATGGCTGATGTCAGAGAAATTACTGCCTGTGCTTTCTTCTAAGATTTTCATGGTTTCAGGTCTCATAAAGGTGTATCTTGTAAAAATATGTGCTTTGATAGGTATCCTTTTGTTTTTCATTTTAAATAGTGATCAGGAATTTGAAAAATGAGTATAATGAGTTTAGAAAACTCACATTGAAAGATGAAAATGATTAATTTCATCTTCAGATGGCTGAGGCCTATGATTTCCTCTCTTTACCCATAAGAAAACAAATAGCCAACCTTAAAATATCTATTTTGGTTCCTGGGGACATTCCTGGGGAATTATAAGTAACCAAAATTCACTGATTCCTGCCCATCACCTAATACTTACAAGAAAAGGTTTGGGCCTCTGGTAGCCCTAACTCCCATTTCTCAGTTTGGTATGCTCATAAACCCCCACTCTAAGGAACTGAGCATTGTTTTAGTTGCTTGGAAATGAGCAAAAGAGATTACCAGGTGTTCCTTCACGTCAGCATTTGTTTTACAAGTCCATAGGGACAAAGGTTAACTTGTAGATTTTTTGTCTAGTTTAATGAAAATTAATTTCCGTCCCATGGAACAGATAACCTCAAAGGTTAGAGCTTATGGCCATGTTGGACATTATCCAGTTCTGTATATAAACCAGCAATGTATTCAATTGATGATGTATATATACCTAAGTTTCACAAATGCTTGTAGTATCTCATTAGTCACAACTTCTTAATTGTTCCTTCATTAATTAAGGAGTTGCATAAATCTTTGACATTTTCATTGTATATTTGCATGAGAGTATGATGTCACCTTTATGAAAACTGTATTTTAGCAAAGACAAATATGAAATCTATATAAACATTTAAAACTCCTATTCTGGGGCTCCTGGGTGGCTCATTCAGTTCAGTGTACAATTCTTGATTTCAGCTTAGGTCATGATGTTTCAGTTGTGAGTTCAAGCCACACATCAGGCTCTGCATTGACAGTGGGGAGCCTGCTTGGGATTCTCTGTCTACCTTTTTCTCTGCCCATCCCATCCCTCCCTCTCTCTTTCTCTCTCTCAAAAAAAAAGATAAACTTAAAAAATTAAAACTCCTATTCTTAGAACTAGCCTTTCAAACACATCGTTACAGAAACTGACACATTTTTTAACCAAAGTAATGTAAAAGCAACTGGGTTTTATCCCCTTTCCTGTTCTGGTTGGGAAGTACCTGTTAAACTTAGTTGACCAAGCAAAATGTTTTCAGGGAGAGTCTTCCAGTCTCATATATGCGCCCAATCCTCACAGACATTACAAAATAGATAGGAACAAGACCAAATCTTAACAACGAAGCTTAGAAGCGGAAGATTTCCCTTAGAGTCTGGAAGAAAACAAGATCATGCTCTGGGTTAATGGGAAAGGCTTCTTTCCCAAGTAGGTGTCAGCTGGAGTCAGGACTTCAAAGGTAGAACAAGGGAAAAAAGGAGGGCACACAGTGAGCACAGACTAGGAAGTTTAGCTGGGGAAGGCCTGTGGGAAGCTGAACAGCTTGAGAGCAGGACTAAGGAGACTCCTACTCTCTCCATCCTGTTCATTTGACAATTAACAGTGTATTACCTCACTGCATTCATTCATGATCTTTTTGTGTATCTTAGTCCATTTAGGCTGCAGTAGCAAAAATGCCGCAAGCTGAATGGTTTATAAACAACAGATTTATTTCATGTAGTCCTGTAGGCTGGGAAGTCCATGATCAAGGTGCTGTTCACAGACAGCAATCTTTCACTGGGTCCTCACATGGCAGAAGGGGCAAGGGAGTTTTCCTGGGCCTCTTTTATACCGGCTCCCATCCTATTCATGAAGCTCATGACCTAATCACCTCCCAAAGGCCCCACCACCTAATACAATATCACACTGGGGATTAGGTTTTAACACATGAATTTTGGGGGTGAGAGGGACAAAAACATTCAATCTATAGCATTGTGGGTTTTTTTTTGTTTGTTTTGTTTTTAATTTTTTTTTTATGTTTTATTTATTTCTAGGAGAGAGAGAGAGAGACAACATGAGCAGGGGAGGGTCAGAGAGAGAGGGAGTGACAGACTGAAACAGGCTCCAGGCTCTAAGCTGGCAGTCAGCACAGAGCCCGACGCGGGGCTCGAACCCACGAACCGCGAGATCATGACCTAAGCGAAAGTCGGACGCTTAACCGACTAAGCCACCCAGGCGCCCCTATAGCATTGTGTTTTTAAATTAGTTGTAAGTTGTTTTGTATTGCCATAATCATACCTACTGGAAAAACAAAAACAAAAAAAAAGTACTCATGTAGTATATTACTTGGCTAAGGTTTCCAAAACAAAAAAACACAGACTAGTATCTTAAACAGCAGATATTTTTTTCCTCATCGTTCAGGAGGCTAGAAGTCCAAGGTCAAGGTGCTGAGGAGGTTGGTTTCTGATGAAGTGTCTCACTGATTTGCAGATGGCCACCTTCCCACCATGTCCTCACATGGCCTTTCTTCACACATCCCTGGTGTCTCTTCCTCTTCTGATAAGGATGCCAATCATATTGGATTTGGGCCCAGCCATATGGCATCATTTAACTTTAATTACCTCTTTAAAAGTCCTCTTCCAAATACAATCACATTCTGAGGTGTACTAGGGCTGGTGACTCCAACATAATGAATTTGGGGTGGGGGACACGATTCCATCCATAACACACATTAAAACTCGAAGAGTACAAAATGATGTGCATTGAAACCTGTCTCCCATCCACCCTGCCTTCACTTATACATCCTCAAACACACATTATCATCCACATTTTATATACCTCTGTTAAAAGTTCTTTGTAAAAGAAAGAAATTCTAATAAAAAAAAAAAGTTCTTTGAGGGGCACCTGGGTGGTTCAGACAGTTAAGCATGTGACTTCAGCTCATAGTCTCATGGTTTGTGGGTTTGAAGCATAGGTTGGGCTCTGTGCTGGCAGTGTGGAGCCTGCCTGGGATTCTCTCTCTCTCTCTCTCTCTCTCTCTCTCTTTCTCTCTCTCTCTCTCAAAATAAATAAATAAACTTAAAAAAAAAAAAGTTCTTTGAGGGTTGAGACCATGTGATGTAATCTTTGCAAAAAGGAGAGGCAGGACACTTGCTGAGGCCTGCAGAGGGAGGTGAGCAACCAGACCTTACAGGTCGGCAATGCCCTGACCTCTGCCCTCCTCCAAATGCATGGAAGCAGGTAAGAGGAGAGCCTTCTGTTTGCCGAGAAAGCACCTTCTGGGTGTGGCTCTAGACAGAAGTAAAATGGGAAGGAACCATCATCAGATCAAACATATAATACAGGGAAGGAGAAAGGCCAGGGAAGCAAAAGATAAACAAACAAATATTGGCCTGGAGATTTCCTAAAGTATTTTCACCTAGTGGACAAAATAATATTATGGCCACTGTATTTACATTTTGAAAATTCCTTTAAATTTTATATGTGCAGAAACTTTTTTTTGTTTTTTTAAATAACAGCTTTATAAGATATAATTCACAGGGCACCTGGGTGGCTCAGTGGGTTGAGAGACCAACTATTGATTTCCACTCAGGTCATGATCTCATGGTTAGTGGGACTGAGTACTGCATTGGGCTCTACACTGACAGCATGCACCCTTGTTGGACTTCTCTCTCCCTCCCTCTCTCTCTGCCTCTCAAAAATAAATAAATAGGGACACCTGTGTGGCTCAGGCAGTTAAGTGTCTGACTTGTGACTTCAGCTCAGGTCATGCTTACAGTTTGTGAGTTCAAGCTCCGCATCAAGCTCTGCACTGACAGTATGAAGCCTATTTGGGATTCTGTCTCCCTCTCCTCTGCCCCTCCTCCACTTGCTCTCTCTCAAAATAAATAAAAGTAAACTTAGAAAAATAAATAAATAATCATTTTTCAATAATATATAATTCACATATCATAAGATTTACCTGTTTAAAGTACAAAATGCAATGGGTTTTAGTGGATTCACAAGGTTGTACAACCATCCCTACTATCCAGTTCCAGAACATTTTCATCACATTTTCGAAAAGAAACCCTGAACCCACTGGAGTCATTTCCATTCACCATTTCTCCCAGCCCCTGGCCAATATCAATCTATAGAGTTGCCTATTCTGGCCATTTTTTATAAACGGAATAATACAATATGATGCCTTTTGTGTTTCTGGCTTCTTTCAGCTAGCATAGTGTTTTCAAAACTCATCCACATGGCAGCCTGTATCAGTACTTCATTCCTTTTTATGAATATTATTCCATCCTGTGAACGCACAACATTTTGTTCATCCATTCATCAGTTGATGATGGGTATTTGGGTTGTTTGTATCTTTCAGCCCTTGTGGATAATGCAGCTGTGGACATTCATGTACAAATATTTTGTCGGCACAGGTTTTCAGTTCTCTCAGGTAGATACTTAGAAGTACAATTGCTGGGTCGAATGGCAACTCTGTTTACCTTTTTGAGGAACCGCCAAACTATTTTCCACAGCAGCGGCATTGCTTTACATCTCTTCCAGCAATGCATGAGGGTTCTGATTTCTCCACACCTTCCTAACGTTTGTCTCTGTCTTTTTTGATTATAGCCAATGTGAATGTGATAGTGATACTGCAGCATGATAGTCGATGTGAAGTAGTATCTCATGGTTTAAAAAATTGTTTTTAATGTTTATGTATTTTCCAGAAAGAAAGAGACAGAGCATGAGTTGGGGAGGGGCAGGGAGCATGGAGACACAGAATCTGAAGCAGGCTCTAGGCCCTGAGCTGTCAGCACACAGCCCAACGCAGGGCTTGAACTCATGAGCTGTGTGATCATGACCTGAGCCAAAGTCGGAGGCTTAAACAACTGAGCCACCCAGGAGCCCTGTTATTATGGCTTTGTTTTACATTTTTCTTTTTTTTTTTTTTTTTTATTTGAGAGAGAGAGAGAAAGAGCCAGTGCCAAGGAGAGAGAAAAAAAATTTTCTTAGATTTAAATCAGTTAACATATAGTGTAGTATTGGTTTCAGGAGTAGAACTTAATGATTTATCACTTACATGTAACACCAACAACTGTCCTCCTTAATGCCCATCACCCATTTAACCCTTGCCCCCCACCTTCCCTCCATCAACCCTCAGACTGCTCTTTGTATTTAAGAGTTTCTTATGGCTTGCCTCCCTCTCTGTTTTTATCTTGTTTTATTTTTCCTTCTCTTATGGTTTGGCTCCCTCTTTGCTTTTATCTTGTTTTATTTTTCCTTCCCTTCTCCTATGTTCACCTGTTATGTTTCTTAAATTCTACATGTAAGTGAAATCATATGATCTTCGTCTTTCTGACTTATTTCACTTAGCATAATACACTCTAGCTTTATCCACATTATTGCAAAAAGCAAGATTTTGTTCTTTTTGGTTGCCATGTGATATTCCATTGTATATGTACCACATCATTTTCATCCATTCATCAATCAATGGACATTTGGGGTCTTTCCATAATTTGGCTATTGTTGACAGCACTGCCATAAACATTGGGATGCATGTGCACCTTTGAATCAGCAATTTTTATCCTTCAGATAAATACTTAGTAGTGCAATTGCTGGGTCATAGGGTGGTTCTATTTTTAACTTTTTGAGCCTCCATACTGTTTTTGCAGAGTGGCTGCACCAGTTTGCATTCCCAGCAGATCCCCTTTCTCTGCATCCTCACCAACATCTGTTGTTGCCTGAGTTTTTAATTTTAGCCATTCTGACAGGTGTGATGTAGTATCTCATGGTGGTTTTGATTTTTATTTCCCTATTGATGAGTGATGTTGAGCATCTTTTCATATGCCTGTTAGCCATCTGGATATCTTTTTGGAAAAATATCTATTCATGGGGCACCTGGATGGCTCAGTTGGTTAAGCGTCCGACTTCAGCTCAGGTCATCATCTCACTGTTTGTAGGTTTGAGCCCCGCATCAGGCTCTGTGCTGACTGCCAGCTCAGAGCCTGGAGCCTGCTTCGGATTCTGTGTCTCCCTCTCTCTCTGACTCTTTCTCTCTCTCTCTCTCTCAGAAATAAATAAAACAGAAAATAAATAAATAAATAAATAAATAAATAAATAAATATATCTATTCATGTCTTCTGTCCATTTCTTCACTGGATTATTTGTTTTTTGGGGGGTGTTGTATTTGATAAGTTCTCTACAGATTTTGGATACTAACCCTGTATTTGATATGTCATTTGCAAATATCTTTCCCATTCCATCGGTTGCCTTTTAGTTTTGTTGACTGTTTCCTTCACTGTGCAGAAGCTTTTTATCTTGAAGAGGTCCCATTAGTTCATTTTTGCTTTTGTTTCCCTTGCCTCCAGAGATATGACTAATATGAAGTTGCTGTGGCTGAGGTCAAAGAGGTTGCTACATGTTTTCTACCCTAGGATTTTGATGGTCTCCTTTCTTACATGTAGGTCATTCATCCATTTTGAATTTATTTTTGTGTATGGTGTAAGTGGTCCAGTTTCATTGTTCTGCATGTTGCTGTCCAGTTTTCCCAACACTACTTGCTAAAGAGCCTTTTATTCCATTGGATATTCTTTCCTGCTTTGTCTGAGATTAGTTGACCATACATATGTGGGTCCATTTCTGGGTTCTCTATTCTGTTTCATTGATCTATGTGTCTGTTTTTATGCCAGTACCATACTGCCTTAATGATTACAGCTTTGTAATACAGCTTGAAGTCTAGAATTGTGATGCCTCTAGCTTTGGTTTTCTTTTTCTTTGTTTTTTTTTTTTTTATGTTTATTTTGAGAGAAAAAAGGAGAGAGAGTGGGAAAAGGGCAGAGAAAGAGAGTGAGGGAGAGACAGAATCCCAAGCAGGCTCTATGCTGTCAGCCTGGAGCTTGACACAGGGTTTGACACCACAAGCCATGAGATCATGACCTGAGCCTAAATCAAGAATTGGATGCTTAACTGACTGAGCCACCCAGGTGCCCCTGGTTTGCTTTATCAACATTGCTTTGGCTATTTGGGGTCTTTTCTGGTCCCATACAAATTTTAGAATTTTTTATTCTAGCTCTGTGAAGAATGCTGGTGTTATTTTGATAGGGATTGCATTGAATGCATAGATTACTTTAGTAGTTTTCAACAATATTTGTTCTTCTAATCCATGAGCATGGAAGGTTCTTCCATTTCTTGGTGTCTTCTTCAATTTCTTTCATACGTAATCTATAGTTTTCAGCATGCAGATCTTTTACTCTTTGATAAGGTTTATTCCTGGGTACCTTATTTTTTTAGTGCAATTAGTTACAAATGGGATCAATTCCTTGATTTCTTTTTGCTACTTCATTATTTGTATATAGAAATCCAACAGATTTCTCTTCTTTTAAAGATATTTCTGTATGTTGATTTTATATCTTGTGACTGCTGAATTCATGTCTCCGTTCTAGCAATGTTTTGGTGGAATCTTCTGGATTTTCCACATAGAGTATCATATCAACTGCAAAGAGTAAAAGCTTGATTCTCCCTTGCCAATTTGTATGCCTTTTATTTTTGTTGTTGTTGTTGTTGTCTGATTGCTGAGGCTAGGACTTCCAGTACTATGTTGAACAACAGTTGTGAGATTGAGCATCCCTGTCATGTTCCTGATCTTAGGGGGAAAGCTCTCAGTTTTTCCCCATAGAGGATGATGTTAGCTGTGGATTTTTGTATATGGCCTTTATGATGTTGAGGTATGTTCCTTCTCTCTCTCTTTTTTTTTTAATATTTTATTTATTTTTGAAAGAGGGATAGAAACAGTATGAGCAGGGGAGGGTCAGAGAGAGAGGCAGACACAGAATCTGAAGCAGGCTCCAGGCTCTGAGCTAGCTGTCAGTACAGAGCCTGACGTCGGGCTCGAACTCACAAACTGTGAGTCAGATCATGACCTGAGCCGAAGTTGCATGCTTAACCAACTGAACCACTCCAGGTACTCCTCTTCTTCTTCTTCTAAGGACATCAGTCATATTGGATTAGGGTCTACCTTTATGATCTCATTTAACCTTAATTACCTCTCTAAAGACTCTTTCTCAAATATGGTCACATGGGAGTAAGGGCTTCAAAATACGAATTTGGGGAAAACACATTTCAGTCCACAACAAAGTCCCTTATCTGATGTATGATTTGTAAAAGTCGTCTCCCATTGTGAGTATCTTTTCACTTTTTTGATAATGTCCTTTGAAGCACAAAAGCTTTTCATTTTTATGATGTACAGTTTATTTATTTTTTGTTGTTTATACTGTTGCTGCCATATGTAAGAAATCATTGTTTAACTGAAGATCACAAAGATTTATAACTAACTGTGTTTATAAGAGTTTTATAGTTTTAACTTTTATATTTATGTTTTGATCCATCTTGAGTTAATTTTTGTATATTGTATGAGGTAAGGGTCTGATTTCATCCTTTTGCATGTTAGGTATCCAGTTGTCTCAGAACGATTAGTTGATAAGACTCTTCTTTCCTGATTAAACTGTCATGGCACACTGGTTGAAAATCAATCGAGCATAAAGGTGAGAGTTTATTTCTAGACTTTCAATTCTATTTCATTGATTTTTATGTTTATGCCTATACCAGTTCATCACAGTCTTGATTTTTGTAGCTATTATAGTAAATCTTGAAATCAGAAAGTGTGAGTTTTCCAATTTTGCTTTTCTCTTCGTCAAGATTGTTTTTTGCTACTTTGGGGCTCTTACATTTCCATAGGAATTTGAGATCAGCCTGTCAATTTCTGCAAAAATGCCATCTGGGCTTCTGGTAGGAATTGCATTGAATCAGCAGATTACTTTGGGTACTGTTGCCATCTTAATAGTATTAAGACTAACAGTCCATGAACATAAGATGTCTTTCCACTTATTTCAGTCCTCTTTAATTTCTTTCAACAATATTTGTAGTTTTCAGTAAACAAATTATGCACTTCTTTTGTTAAACTTATTCCTGAGTGTTTTATTGCTTTAGATGCCGTTCTAAATGGAATTTGCATGAACATACTGCTGAATGTTTATGGGATATAGAGTTACAGTTTTAAGAGAAAAAAATGATTTTCTTATAGTGGCAATCATTAAAACTTCCCTACAGAGTCTCCTCATTAGCTCTGTCACTTTGCTCTCATTTTCCTTTCCTCTCTGCTCACTCCTTTGCCTGAATGCACTCACCTAAGACATGTGCAAACAAGCTCTAACTAGCTTCCCTAAGATGAATAAAAGAAAAGGTAAGTGGAATAAAGAAGCAGGGAGATCAACTGTTTCTGTTTGCTCAACAGCTGCCAAGGGAGGCTTTTTCCCCTAGCATTGTTCACACAAACAACACCATCTCTGATATTATATCCCAAGCTTCTTCCTTGAAAAAAAAAAAAAACCATGGAACAAAATTGCCTACATAGAGAAACATGCTTATAGATGTCAAGGACTTTCTGGGATTTGCTTCAATACTGGATAGTACTGGTGATTATTAATATGGTTGAAGCTAACTTGGGCATAGGAGAGAAGGCTGCCATCTGTGTAGCCCATTTTCATGGACATAACGAACTCCCTGCTCTGTAATATTTCCCTTTCTCTGATTGAGCGTGGTGTGTACCAACCCCAGCTTCTGGAATTAGACATGGATTCCTTTGGCTTAAAACATTAAGGTTAAAAATCAGTTATGTCTGGACTGGGTTATTTAGTATACCTTTAGAAGTGTTTTATTGCTGCGTGTATTAACTCTCAGATCAAGACTCTAGACCTGCTGAGGTAAAGGGAGCAGGAGGTATCTCACCATGAACAGTCCAAGGTGTCATTCTTCTATGTTCACCCAAATTCCAACACTCTACATTTGTCTCTAACCATAAATACAACTTCAGGAAAAGGCCATGCCAGCTTGAGGGCCTAAAGAAACCCCCTAAAAAATGTGGTAGGCTTGGGGTGCCTGGGTGGCTCAATCGGTTAAGCCACTGACATTGGCTCAGGTCATGATCTCACAGTTCGTGGGTTTGAGCCCTGCATTGAGTTCTGTGCTGACAGCCCAGGGCCTGGAGCCTGCTTCAGATTCTGTATCTCCCTCTCTCTCTGCCCCTCCCACCTCTCTCTCAAAAATAAATAAGCATTAAAAAATTAAAATTAAAAAATTGCTATAGGCTTGATCTTCAAAGTTTTCTTCCCAGTGTTAACTTAGATGAGATACATGTGAGGTGTTGTTCACAACTTTGGTTGTATAAGGCAATATTCCGTCCAGGATGTTCCTAAGAACTACTTTTTAGTGGGCACACTTGTAGTTTTTATTACCAGAAGGCTGAGCTTTATCTTCTTTGAAAATCACAAATAACACTTCTGTATTACTAATGAGCAAGCTATTTCTTGAATGTACTTTCTTTAACTGGACACTAGCATAATTGATCCCAATACCCTCACAGAAGAAGTACGTGGCTTTAAAAATAAAGTTATGCTTCATCCAAAGACATAAACTTCAAACTTGGCCCCAAGGCTTCTGATTCACTGCTCTCTTATCCCTTGGAGATGAGGAAGATACAGTCTGCAGAGTGAAAATCCAGCCCCCTGGGGAGGCTTGGGAGTTCTGAAGGGTCCTGGACATGTCCGAGGTGAGCTGAACTCAAGGACCTAGTTTTCTTTTCAGATGTCCCCATTCTGATTAAAACCGTCATTATCTATCAGGGCAGAGACTGCTGGCTGTCCACCAAAACCCAGTCCTCCCTTCTCCCTGGACTCAAGGCTAGAGTACATTTCTCAGACTCCCTTGTGGCCTGGCACGGCCATGAGACCAAGTGAGCACCAGAGTAAGTGAGCAGAAGTCATGGAGGCCAATTCCAAACCTAGTCTGTAAAGCTATTCCCTTCCTTCTAGCTGAATGGCATTGGCCAGGGCCTCTTTGGAAGCCAGTTGAGGGGAATGACAAGGCAATCATCAGCCGAGCCCCCTGAGTGACCTTGTAGGGCAGACCTCCACCTGAGCCCTGTGTGGGTTGTTAGTGAGAAGGAAATATGTTTCTGCTTTGAGCCATTGTAAGCAAGGGCCTCTTAGTCACAGCAGTTTAGACTTTTCCTCAAGTCAATAACATCCTACTTTTGACTATGGTTGTTAACCCTTCTTAGTATCTCTTAACCTCCTTCCCTCTCTACCTCCATTGCCACTGCCATTTGAGGCCTTTATCTCCTCTTATCTGGACTATGACAACAGCCCCTAACTGGAAGACACTGAGATGCAGGCCAGGCCTCTCCAGCTCATCACCTTCACACTGCTGTTCCCTCAGCAGGAAATGCCCACCCTCTCCCCCACTTTTATCTCCTCTCCATCTGGCAAGCTCCTTCTCACCCCCAGCTTCATGGGACCCCTTCCCTGATACCCTATGACTCTGTCATGTGCTGGTTGCTGTCCTGTCAGCTCCTAGAGGCAGGTCTGGGTTCTCGTCACCTCTCTCCCCAGTGCCTAGCCTGGTGGCTACCCACTGCAGGTGTTTAATAAATGAATCAGTGGGTGAGTGACAGTTTCTCAGCACCGTAGAATTCCCCTCTCCCCCATTTGATGCTGCCATCTGAGAAGTCAGGGCTGTCTCATCAAAGCCTGTCCCTCGGGCTTTGGCTCCTGCTCCTGTTTTTGCTCTAGTGCCATTAAGTTTCTTCTGTCACTCAAGTGCACAAGCATTCAAGGTACAAGTGATAAACAGATTAGGCGAGCTTCATGTGCAAAGCTGTTAAGCCGTTGACATCCCCCCATTCAGGGTCATCCTCACTCCCCCTCTGGTGTCTCGTTTCCCCTCACTCCTCATTCACTTAGAGAAATAGGATTGGACGAAAAGGCAGTCTGGCTTCACAGAGGGCCCGAAACATGGGGTTTTCCAATCAGGGATGGTTTCCTGTCAGGGGTGGTTGCCTCCCTGTGCAGGAAGCTGTCAGCCTTGAGGCTTCCCTCCTACATCCTATCCTCTTCCTCTGCCTCCAGCTCCTACAGAAAGTGGTCAAGCGGGCAGTTCTGTGGTCAGCATAGTGGAACTGAAGCCCCGTCCCCCGCAGGGTCCTCCCTGTGGCACATTCAGCACTTTCCCTCCACAAGGGAGGAAGCCATGATGACAGGCTGCTCCAGGCTTGAGGAGGGACAAGAATGACTTTATTCTGATAACATCCTCCACATTGAGCTGGGAAACTCCTGACCCCTGGAGGCTGTCCTCTCAGGGCAGGACCATCAGCAATACCTCCTCTGACATAAGACATAGCCGTGGTCTGAACTGCTCAGGAAAGCAATGAGGGCAAATCGAGAGGGCTGACCTTTCCTATGGCTGACCTACACCTGAGAACATGCCCCCTCCTATTCATCAAGGGCCCCCTGCTTCTCTGAGCTCACAGGCATTTTTTTTTTCTATTCAGTAATAGCAAGAAGTTGTCATGATATGAAACTGCCAGTAATTCGTTTTCCCCAGATCCAGGGTTATGTTGATCACATGCAGGTCTGTGACAAATAACCAGAAAGAAGTAGTTCAACAAACAAAACTCACTGAACATAAAGTCTACATTTATAGAAAATAAATAAAGCAAAATTAAAATACTTGCGTTCTAAAATATTCGTGTTAGGGAGAAGAAGGGGAAAAATAGTGGGGGAGAGGGAGGGAGGCAAACCATGAGAGACTCTTGAATGCTGAGAACAAACTGAGGACTGATGGATGTGGGGGGGAGGGGGGAGATGGGCATGGAGGAGGGCACTTGTGGGGATGAGCACTGGATGTTATATGGAAACCACCTTGACAATAAACTATTAAAAAAATAAAGTATTCGTGTTAGGAGATCATTTCCAAATATTATTCAGAATGTAGAAATGACATAGTTTTCCCAAATGAGTCAACTTATGTCCCCATAGTGGGTGGTAAGGACAATGCTCAGGGCTGGGAATCAGGAACCATGGGCTCCCATTCAGCTTAGGTCTGCCACTCATTCTGATTACAAGGAACTTATAGCCTCAGGGTGCCTGGGTGGCTCAGTCGGTTAAGCACCTGACTCTGGGTTTTGGCTCAGGTCATGATCTCATGGTTCGTGAGTTCGAGCTCCATATTGGGCTCCACACTGACAGTGCAGAGCCTGCTTGGGATTCTCTCTCTGCCCCTCCTCTGCTTGCTTTCTCTCTCTCTTTTTCAGAACAAACAAACAAACAAACAAACAAGAATGAAGGGGCTTATAGCCTCTCCATTGGGGTGTTTCCTTCTCTGTTTAACCAGGACCCTGTGTGTTCTGCAGGCTATATCACAGGAGATGCAGGACTCAGTCTGGTTGGGGACTGGATACAGAAGGATGCCCTGACACTTGGTGATGTTGTCCAGTGTCTTAACATAACTGGCAAAGCCTACATGGTGAGACGGTTAAATTCTTTGGGGGAGAAATAATGCTGAGCCTTGGTCTTTGTGCCTCTCTGATTTATTGTGAAAGCATTCCTTGACCTCTTTTCTCTGTCTCCTGACCTTCAAGTATTTCAGTGGTTCCCTCGAGCTCTCCTTTCCCCCTGAATCTCTGTTAAAAGTCTTAAATGTTGGATTTCATGGTCATTTTAAGGTTACATGCAGGATTATCTTACCACCTTCCTTTGGCTAGTGCTTAATTCTGTTTCAGAGGAAAGCCAGCTTTCCCTACATCCCCCACCACACACAACACAGAGACAAAAAGACATTTGCAGAATCATCAACATTTAATGATCCTGCTGAAATTAGTCTCCTCGGATGCAGCTAATGGAGAATGTGTGTCTGCTTTGAGATTCCCAACCGTCCCCAAGGCAACTCTGGTTCTTACCTGACCCCTTTATCAAATCTGGCCATCAGATACCATCGGATTGATTTCACTTGGGGCCCTTTGGCAGAGGAAGCAGTCAGAACGGGTTGACTGAGGGTTTAAGGTGAGCTGAGAGGGACAGCCGCACTGGGCCCCGAGGCTGCACAGGGTCTCAAGGCCCCTCAAAAATGTTTCAGTCCTGGAAAGAAATGTTATGGGCTCCAAAATATGAAAAGAAAATAGCAAAATCAATGAATATTTATTTCTAACACCAAACTGTCAAATCTTCAACATTTTTAATAGCAACATGCATTTATTATGGAATATCAGCTACCTAATATTGTCTCATGTGGTGTGGCAGAAGGGGCCTGGGCCTGGGCAGCAGGAAGACACCCAGGCCACAGGAGGTGACCAGGGCTGCTATGGGCGAAGAACCCAGGGTGCACACACTTAACTGAGGTCCTTTTCTCAGGGGTCACCCTGCCCTTGCACATACCTTGAGTACCTCCTACAAGGGTGCACCCAGACACCTTGTCTCTGTCCTGGGTCCCGCTTTGGGTTCTATGACGCACCCCTGTGTCCTTAGCATAAATTCTCCCTTTTCACTTAATACAGCTTGAATTGGTTTTGTTACTTGTAAACAAAACTCTTAGGGCAAGAATCCAAGGCCACTTGGCCATCCCCCTCCCTGCTTTCCACAATAGGGCAATCTACAGATCTTCCTCAACTTACAAGGGGGTGACATCCAGATAAACCTATCCTAAGTTGAAAATACCCTAAGTCGAAAGTATATTTAATGCATTTGACCCACGAAACATCATAGGGCATTTGTTGTTAACCCTCATGACCGTGGGGCTGCCTGGGAGCTGCCGCTGGCTGCCTGCCCAGCATCACAAAAATATTGTACTGCATAAGGCTAGCGTGGAACAGATCAAAAGTAAAAATTGGAAATAGGTTTCTGCTGAGGCATATGTTTTTCACACCATCGTAAAGTCAAAATATCCTAAACGGAACCATCGTAAGTTGGGGACCATCTATAGTTATTTGTTTATAAGAGGCTGGTTTGGGGTATCTACTTGGATAGTGCTTTTGCTTGAATTATCCACATAAATAGTGTATTGTTGTTTAATAATTATAACTTTATATTTACTATGGTTACTATTTAGGGTCTGTCTCTTTCTGCTGGGATGTAAGTTTCGTGCAAGGTGGGAATCTATTTTCATCATTGTTTGATCAAGTGCCCGATGGGTGTTCAATTAATATATCTTGGAAGAATAAGCACAATCCTGCTAGAAATAAACAGGCCTGGGGCACCTGGGTCAGTTGGTTAAGGGTCTGTCTCTTGATTTTGTCTCAGGTCATAATCTCTTGGCTCATGGATTGAGCCCCATGTTGGGCTCCATGCTGACAATGCAGAGCCTGCTGGAGATTCTCTTTTTCCATCTCTTTCTGCCCCTCCCTTGCTCATGCACATGCTCACACTCTCTCTCTAAATAAATAAATAAACATTAAAAAAAATACCCAAGCCTAATCATACTCCTATTATTAGAAATAACCCCCAGGATGCCTAGGTGGCTCAGTTAACCATCTGATTTTTGACTTCAGCTCAGGTTATGATCTCACCGTTTGGGAGTTCAAATGGTGTTCATGCCGTCAGCGCAGAGCCTGCATGGGATCCTCTCTCTCCCTCTCTCTCTCTCTGTCCTCCCCCTCCCCCTTCTCTCTCAAAAAATAAATACATTTAAAAAAAGAAGAAGAAGAAGAAGAAAAGAAAGAACCCTTTTGAGGTGATGAGCTGACTCCGTCAGTGGAACATGTGACTCTTGATCTCAGGGCTGTGAGTTTGAGCTCCCACACTGGATGTTGAGGTTACTTAAAAAATAAAAATCTTCAAAAAGAAAAAAAAGAACCCTCTTAAGTCAATTAACATCTTAAATTACCTCCAAAGTGATTGATGAGCAAAGCTAGGGTTAGAAGAGGGTCATTTGATTATTTGAATCAGGTCTCTTCTTTTTATAGATGAGGGAAAATAGGCCCAAAGAACAGAAATGACTTGCCCAAAGTCTCACAGCCCAAAAGTAACAGCCCCAGACCAGAACTTGGGCTTCCCAGCTCAGTATCTTTCTGCTACAGCACACAACCTCTCATTCTTCATACCTGTGGGTGAGGCATTGGGCCAGGACTGCTTTTCCCTCTGCTACCTGACTACACCAACACACTACAGCAGGCACACAGTAACGAGATGGTAAAGAGTTTGGCTTCCCTGTCCCCATGCAGCAGCAGCATAGAAGACACAGACCCAAGGACTGTAGCAGTCAGTTTTCTTTCCACTCTGATCATTAGAACAGGTGTAATTGGACTAGCCTGAAGTTGTATCCTGTACCCAAAAAGAGGAGGCACCCCAGGCAGTCTCCAAGATGAATTACACTTTTTTTCTGAGCCCTGATTTGCCAGAGACAACAGCTTCTTTGATTAATCGACCTCTAAAAGTGCTTTGCCCCAACTAGCAAGATCTTGCCCAGGATAAAATCGGATCCCCTTTAGACAGGTAACAGAAGAAATGATCATGAGTATTCAATAGTGCAGCATTTTTGTTTCCTGAAACCCCTGTGGTATAGCATGGAAAAAGTCAAGACAAATCAAGACATGCTGGTGGTGTGTGTCCAGCTTTGGGGCTGCCCAACTGATCCCTGGGAAGAATCAGGAATGGAGGAGCTTGGTGAATTCAGGACAATTCAGTGATATGCCTCATTTACAGACCAGAGTGGACCTATTCACCAATGCCCCTGTGAAAAAGTTCAAGGTACTACTGAATTGTGATTATCTCAAGTATTTCCATTTTACCTGTCATCCGTAATTTATAATTGCTCTAAGCATACAATATGCATATGGTGGTCAAGGTATGAAAAGAAGCTAGAAAATAAGATGTAGCAATAAGATGAAAAATCTGATCATCTGGCATAAAATTAGTTCTGTATATGCATTTTCCCCCTTTTTATCCAGAAAAAACTGGGAAAATCTAGATACTTGGCATTTGGAGAGCTCTGGGATTTGAGAAAAACTAGCCCTAGATTCTGGAATGTAGATGGTTACTCTATAAATGCAAAACTGATGTGCTTGGAGAGGTTTTGCTGTAAAAAAATCCCCAAAATTCCCTTGATTTATCACCACAAGGGGGTGAATTTTTTTTTCAAAGAAGTCTGCTCCACAGTCTTTGTTATCAGAGCTGGCTCGTCAAGACAAAGTCTAGCTGTGGGTACCCTCGGTTGGGGAATAATTTGGCATCCCTTCAAACTGACATTCTTCAAATGTTTTTTCAACATTTTCTTAGTGGGGGCATAAAGAACACATTGTCTACTAATAAAAACTGTGTATCTCTTTCTTTATGTTGATAATAAAGGATTTATTATATGCTTCTGAAAGACAAAAATGAGCCAGATAAGTAAGGAGATGATTTTATTTAGGCTGTAGCAATGGGGAGAACATTCATCGGTGAGGAATGCCTCTATGTATAAGAGAGAGGCCTGGGCTGTATGTATAGAGCCTGGGAGATGAGGGAATCAAGCACCACGCCTATGGCATCAAGAGAAAGATTGAGCAACAAGTCTTATCTAATTCTAATGCAGAGGGGTAGTTCTTTGTGATAAGCATGTAGAGGCCAAGGGCAGGCCACCACCCCAAGATGGGCCACTTTGAAATGAAGATTATTTTAAGTTAAAAACAACCAAAACCCGGAAAATTCAGGAAAAGCTCTTTACCTCCCCCTCAATTGCCTGAAGAGAATTTAGACAGAGGACCTGCTTCAGGAAGGGAGCTATCACCATAGAACTCCATCATACTGTGAACGAGGTGTGGTAGGCAGGGAGGAGGAACCTAGCAAGGCCACTCTGATCAAAGTCCTCTGTGTCCCCTTGTTTCTGAGTGGCCCAGCAGACATGTGTTTACCCTGTTTCATTGTCTCCTTCCCTTTGAAGTCCCAGACCCTGCCCGCCTCCTCCTTAGTTCAGAATGACATCTATACCTCAATATGCCTGTCTTCGGAATTTCCATGTCTGTGTGTATGTCCTGTACATATGCAATTAAATTAAGTCTTCCCCTGTTAATCTGTTTCATGTCAGTTCTATTCTTAGTCCTGCTAAAAGGACCTTGAAGGGGACAGGAATTCTTGCTCCCCAGCAAAGGTTAGCTGTTTCTCAGAACACAAAAGGGTACGGAGTCTTCCTAACCATAGGTGTTTTCCAGGAGGACAGCCCTCAGGTCAAGTTCTATATTGTCATACCCTCATTGGCAATATTTGAATTTTCTAAGAATTATCTTTTGAGGGGCCTGGGTGGCTTAGTAAGTTGCCAGTACAACTCTTGATTTCAGTTCAGGTCATGATCCCAGGGTCGTGGGATCGAGCCCCGTGTTGGGCTCCATGCTCAGCATGGAACCTGTTTAGGATTCTCTCCCTCCCTCTGCCTCTACCTCTTGTGAGTATGCACATACGCTGTCTCTTTCTCTCTCTGAAATTAAAGAAAAAAAAAAAAGAATTGTCTTTCATGTCACTGCTTTTTCTGTTATTCATTACTGCAGAGCGTAAATCATTCCCACTCACACAGTTCTGTTCAGATTATGTTTACATGCTCTGTCTTCTGGCTTGTGTGTGGCAAACACTTCTCTGCTTTTCTGTAGTTCTTGTTCTCCAGTTGTTTTTGTCATTGTTATATTTTCTGAATCTGGCAACTTCAAAGGCAAAAATATTAAAGACTTTATAATTTAGGTAATAAAATAAATCACTCATCTCCAGTTATCTGCACTAATCCAGGTATTATTTTATCTGGCATTATCTTGTCAGATGGTTAGTCTCAAATTCAGAGCTGGGTCTGCACAAGACACTTATCTACATGCCAAGTGCAAAAGTACTCCAGAGTGATGTGTTGGTGCTGGTAAGGGATGGTACACTGATGATGTAGGGTTTGGGTTTTTTTCCCCTTCTTCAGGGCATTTTACATTTTGCCAGTTATGTGAAGAGTCCCATGTGGGCACCCTACTTCCCATTTATTCTAATGATTTTTTAAATTATTATTGAGCTATAATTCATAAACCACAAAATTCACCCTTTTGAAGTGGACGATTCAGTGGTTTTTAGTATATTTACAAGGTTGTACAACCACCACTACCATCTAATTCCATAATTTTTATCACCTCTAAAAGACATTCATACCCATTATTAGCCATTCTCCATTCCCTTGTTAAAGAACAAAAATTGAACTGAGTAAATCTGAGGATCTAACTGGCCCTATTAAGTGATTCAGGGATTGGGTGGCATCCCATCTAGCAAGTAGGCTGGAGCTCTGAGGAGTTGTACAAAATGGACTGTTTTTATAGGAAGGAGGGTGTGGCAAGAAGGTATTAGCCAAAAAAAAAGATTATTTCAGGTGAGGTCACCTTCCCTTAGGGGGAAGAACATGGGGTCTCATCATGCAGATTACTTCATCTTCCTTGGTGGGGGGAAATGGAGAGGGTGCAAGTGACAGATTACCTCGTTGGTACTGACCAGAAAATTCCTGACTGATGGGATAAGACTACATTTCTGGGGGATGTTGAAACTATAAATAAATCTTGGTTTGCTATCATAGGGGCCAAATGATTCCATTTTGGACTGGTTTCTTTTTTACCACCCCACTGCCTCTCTCCCCAGCTGCTGGCAAGGATTAACCTATATTCTGTGTCAATAGATTCGCCTATTCTAGACATTTCATAAACATGGAGTCATACAATATTTGGCTTCTTTTTGTGTGTATTTGGTTTCTTTCACATAGCATACTGTTTCAAGGTTCATCCCTGTTGTAACATGTAGCGGTACTTCAATTCTTTTCATTGCCAAAGACTATTCTATTGTATGAATATACCACATTGTGTTTATCCATTCATCAGTTGATGCACTGTTTCCACTTTTTAGCTATTGTGAATAATACTGTTATGAACATTTCCATACAAGTTTTTGTATAGACATGTTTTCATTTCTCTGGGGTATGTACCTAGGTGTAGAATTGCTGAGTCATATGGTAATACTATGTTTAGCTTTTTTAGTAACTGCCAAACTGTTTTCAAAGCAGCTATACCATTGTTTAACATTCCCAATAGCAGTGTATGAGAGTTCCATTTTCTCCGCATCCTTGCTGACACTTGTTATTGCCCATCTTTTTTATTGTTATTGTTATTGTCCATCTTTTTAAATAAATCCATCCTAGTGGGTGTGAAGTGGAATCTCATTGTGGTTTTGATTTCCCTAATGACTAAAGACTTGAACATCTTTTCCTATGCTTGTTGGCCATTTGTGTATCTTCTTTGTAAAAAGATAATTCTCATTTCTTAATTAGCTCATTTGTCTTTTTATTGCTGAGTGGTAAGTGTTATGTATACTGGATACTAGTTTCTTAATATATATAATTTGCAAATATTTTCACTTTTCACTTTCTTGATAGTGTTCTTTAGGCACAAAAGTTTTTAATATTGATGAAGTATAGTTTCTCTATTTTTTTCTTTCATTGTTTGGGCTTCTAATGATGATTTGCTGCCACATAGACATTCCTGCCCCTGGCAACAAGCTGATTGGCATTCTCTTGATCTGCTCCAGGCTAGGGACTTGAAAACTGGAAAATACATTATGAAATGTATTGCTATAGGGGCGCCCGGGTGGCTTAGTCGGTTAAGCGTCCGACTTTCGCTCAGGTCATGATCTCATGGTTCGTGGGTTCGAGCCCCGCATCGGGCTCTGTGCTGACTGCCAGCTCAGAGCCTGGAGCCTGTTTCAGAGTCTGTGACTCCCTCTCTCTCTGACCCTCCCCTGCTCACGCTGTCTCTCTCTCTCTCTCCTAGAAATAAATAAAAAACATTAAAAATTTTTTAAAAATTTTTTAAAAGAAATGTATTGCTATAATTACAGCCTTTGTCTCTCTCCACAAAGACGGTAATTAGATGACAGTATCCAAACCCCTGAACACTGTCTCAGAAATATCCAAAGACCTACCCTGGGGCAAAGTGGTGCCTCTTTCTAGTCAAAGTTTTCAAAGAATTTTACCATGTTCAATTCTACGATGCATTATTTCCCCCAAGTGTATTTTTCAGAATGTTCTTCCCCACGAGATACCTGCAGAAAAAAAGACCCTATTGTCAAATAAGAGAGTGTCAAAGTGTCAAAACTCTGTAGACGATTCACATCCCATGTTAGAATAATGAAGTCTCTGGGAAACTCTTCAATAAACAAGTCTAAACCAATGTTTCTTAAATTATTTGAGCAAGAACCAATTACAAACAAGGAACTTAATAATTTTTTGAAATAGCACACAACTGAACAATCAGGAAAGGATTGACTATGTTAGGGAAATAGTAACCTAACACAATGAAAGTATTAACATTCATGTCAGGGTACAGTGTGAGTCCCAGGACCTTCCTCCCTCCTATAGCCTCACCACCTGGAACACGTGGTCTCCAAAATAGCCAGGGAAGGGAGAAGGAAGAACTTGGTTGGTAGTTTCCTATGGGTTGGACGTAGATGTTCCCCACACTGCCTTGGCCACAGTAGTCCCATCTCTCAAGATACCGTGTGGTCTCTCTGTGTGCTTTGGAAGAAAAGGCTTGATGACATAAAATATGGACTATATGTACTACACACGCTTTGGGGAGTACTGCTCAACTACCTTATATGGCTTCAGAATGGGCATCCATGTTGATTGACTCATGGCATATGAAGAAGCCTCTGAGAGCAAACACTGTGGCCTCTGCTCTTGGACCACCTCCTGATGATGAGGCTCCATCGTGCCTCAGAGCCCGACTTCAGTGTGGAGCCAGGGAGCACACCTATTCTGACTCTGCACTTACATTGCTATCAATCATGCACATTTCCATAAAAAAATAGGGGAACATTTGGAAGATCACATGCCTGAAACTTTTTATATTGTTATTTCATCAGAGACAAAATTTGACAGGAACGATTGAGTCGATGAATTTAAATTGCTCAACTGAAAATCAGGTCAGTGGGATACTAATGGGAGAATATGGCTGTGTATATGAAGAGACGAAGCAGAATCGTGAAAAAACAGCCGATGCATTAACATGGCCAACCCGTAGCCATTATTACTTAGTGTCTGGTCATGTCACAGAAATGAAGAGAGAGGGGAAAAAATGATAATGTTTGTGGTAAATACTCAATGTTTTCCCAGAAATAAAACGAGGTCTTAGTGTGGTTGGTGCGTCAGGAAGGCATCGTGAGCTCTGTAGTCTAAGGACATAAATAACCTGAAAGACACGTTATTTTACACAAAAAAATCAATAACTCCTCACTGAGGGCAGATGATGTTATTATGCCCCATTAAAGTGTATTTAAAGCCTTTTTAACATCAAGTGCTGTTGCAAAGGAGAATGAGAGCTACTGAGCATGTGGCAGTGAAAAAGAAAGGAATAAAAAGTGTTAGGAAAGATGGTGTGTGTGACTGGAATGTGAGGTTCTTGGAGGGTCTCCTCGGTGGAGAGGAGACCTGGCACAGTCCACCCCAGGTGGGTCCGTGCCCAGTGCCCTGAGCTACTGCCAAGACCAGCATAGGGCCCACATGAGAAAGATGAGAAAGGTGTCTGGGGGGGGGGAGGGGAGGGGACAAGGCAGAGCTCCCATCAAGTACCCAGATAGGAGGCAACGCTTATTGTGGATGCAGGGTGGTAACAGGCAGAGAGCACCCAGAACCTGGGTGCCACCTCTGCGACCCTGTTCAGGTCACTTTACCCCCTGCAGGGCCTGCTTCCTCCTCAGAATCAGAATTATAGTCAGGCCTGGAAGTAGAATCCTCAAGCCCTGAAGCACAGTGGGCGCTCCAGGATGGCAGCCACCCTGTCGCTATCTGTCTGCCCATATTTCTTTTCCTCTCCTAGCACCCCCATCCCTCTCTGCCAGTCCTTGTGCCCAGTGCTCCAGCCTGAAGCCAGAGACCACGCTGTGTCTCTCCTGGCTCCACCTCTGAGCAGCTGGAGCAGTCTTTTCAGGAGCTTGCCAAGGCTCGGCCTATTCCACTGAAATGGAGGAACATTTCGTCTTCCATCTGCCTGAGCCGTTGTGAAGACTAAACCTGGTAATGTGTGTAAAGTAGGAACGCACTGCTGGACAAAAGCAGACACTCATGATGTACTCAGTTATTTCACTACTTACATACATGATGGTCCCTAAGTTAATAGAGGAGGGAGTTTCAAAGGGGTGGTGATGGGTACTGAGTGTGTTCAAGGTTGTGACAAAGGAGAGGAAAATGAGCACTGAGAACAGACGTGCACCGCATGGTCAGTGCAGGGGGCCTACTTTCTCTCCAGCAGAGGGCAGCTGTGGGGAGAGAAGAAGATAAGCCTTCCAGATGCTTCTGTCTTCTCTTATAAATATTTCCCACATATCCTCTGGTTCATTGCAGATGATTGTTTCTTGCCTGAATCTGAGTAATTCTTTTCAGAGTGTCTGCCTAGTGACGCGGCATTTCCTTGGCACTGCACAGGTAAACCAGTGGGATGTGTTTGGGGGTAAAGTAATACTGTTTTTTTGTTTGTTTGTTTGTTTTTATTAATTTTATTATTTTTAATTTTTTAAAATTTTTTACAAATAGTTTATTGTTGACTTGGTTTCCATATAATACCCAGTGCTCATCCCCACAAGTGCCCTCCTCCATGCACATCTCCCCCCTCCCCCCCCACACCCATCAGTCCTCAGTTTGTTCTCAGTATTCAAGAGTCTCTCATGGTTTGCCTCTCTCCCTCTCCCCCACTATTTCCCCCATTCTTCTCCCCCTTGGTCCTCCGTTAAGTTCCTCCTAATCCTCCTATACGTGCAATCACATGGTATTTGTCCTTCTCTGCCTGACTTATTTTGCTCAGCATAACACCCTCAAGGTCCATCCATGTTGCTACATGTGGCCAGATTTCATTGTTTCTCATTGCCATGGAGTATTCCATGGTATAGATAAACCACATCTTCTTGATCCATTTGTCTGTTGATGGACACTTAGGCTCTTTCCATGTTTTGGCTATTGTTGAGAGTGCTGCTGTGAACATTGGGGTACGTGTGCTCCTATGCATCAGCACTCTTGTGTCCCTTGGGTAAATTCCTAGCAGTGCTATTGCTGGGTCATAGGGGAGTTCTATTGCTAACTTTTTGAGGAACCTCCACACTGTTTTCCGAGGCTGCACCAGTTTACATTCCCACCAACAGTGTAGTAGGGTGCCCATTTCTCCACATCCTCGCCAGCATCTAGAGTTCTCTGATGTGCTCATTTTAGCCACTCTGACTGGCATGAGGTGGTATCTCAGTGTGGTTTTGATTTGTATTTCCCTGATGAGGAGGGATGCTGAGCATCGTTTCATGTGTCTGTTGGCCATCTGGAT